>NC_143024.1:79556982-79849482 GCF_057628025.1 Oncorhynchus mykiss
AATGTGACAAGGATATTTCTAAGTGACCCCAAACTTTTGAACGGTAGTGTATGTTTAATTAGCAACCAAACAATTAAAGACATGTACAGACTAGTACTGTACACACACACACCACCCACCACCCCTAAACCCACACTCCTGTCTCTCATTGATGATTAAAAAAAGGCACTCATTATTGTTTTCAGAAAATGCAGGTGTGCAGACTACGTTCCTCTTTAAGCGTGTTTCAACTTAATAAGAGGCCAACTCCAAGCAACAGCTTGTGTTCCTATTTCCAAGGCTGAAAAACAAGGTCATTACAGTGCACTAACCAAAGCAAGGCCTTGATGTAACGATTCTCGTTGGTGGAAGGAGAGGAGGACCAAAATGCAGCGTCGTAAGTGTTGGTCATATTTTAATTGAAAAACTTAACACTACACAAAATAACAACAAAGAGAAAACGAAACAGTTCTGCCAGGTGAACAGACACTGAACAGAAATTAAACACCCACAACCAAAATGGGGAAAACAGGCTACCTAAGTATGATTCTCAATCAGAGACAACGATCGACACCTGCCTCTGATTGAGAACCATACTAGGCCAAACACATAGAAATATAACAGAAAAAAGAACATAGACTACCCACCCCAACTCACGCCCTGACCAACCTAACACAGAAACATAAAAAAGGAACTAAGGTCAGAACGTGACACTGACTACTAACGTAGTAAACCACTGGCATTCTACAGTGCCTTGCGAAAGTATTCGGCCCCCTTGAACTTTGCGACCTTTTGCCACATTTCAGGCTTCAAACATAAAGATATAAAACTTTATTTTTTTGTGAAGAATCAACAACAAGTGGGACACAATCATGAAGTGGAACCACATTTATTGGATATTTCAAACTTTTTTAACAAATCAAAAACTGAAAACTTGGGCGTGCAAAATTATTCAGCCCCTTTACTTTCAGTGCAGCAAACTCTCTCCAGAAGTTCAGTGAGGATCTCTGAATGATCCAATGTTGACCTAAATGACTAATGATGATAAATACAATCCACCTGTGTGTAATCAAGTCTCCGTATAAATGCACCTGCACTGTGATAGTCTCAGAGGTCCGTTAAAAGCGCAGAGAGCATCATGAAGAACAAGGAACACACCAGGCAGGTCCGAGATACTGTTGTGAAGAAGTTTAAAGCCGGATTTGGATACAAAAAGATTTCCCAAGCTTTAAACATCCCAAGGAGCACTGTGCAAGCGATAATATTGAAATGGAAGGAGTATCAGACCACTGCAAATCTACCAAGACCTGGCCGTCCCTCTAAACTTTCAGCTCATACAAGGAGAAGACTGATCAGAGATGCAGCCAAGAGGCCCATGATCACTCTGGATGAACTGCAGAGATCTACAGCTGAGGTGGAAGACTCTGTCCATAGGACAACAATCAGTCGTATATTGCACAAATCTGGCCTTTATGGAAGAGTGGCAAGAAGAAAGCCATTTCTTAAAGATATCCATAAAAAGTGTTGTTTAAAGTTTGCCACAAGCCACCTGGGAGACACCTGGGATTCCACAACATGTGGAAGAAGGTGCTCTGGTCAGATGAAACCAAAATTGAACTTTTTGGCAACAATGCAAAACGTTATGTTTGGCGTAAAAGCAACACAGCTGAACACACCATCCCCACTGTCAAACATGGTGGTGGCAGCATCATGGTTTGGGCCTGCTTTTCTTCAGCAGGGACAGGGAAGATGGTTAAAATTGATGGGAAGATGGATGGAGCCAAATACAGGACCATTCTGGAAGAAAACCTGATGGAGTCTGCAAAAGACCTGAGACTGGGACGGAGATTTGTCTTCCAACAAGACAATGATCCAAAACATAAAGCAAAATCTACAATGGAATGGTTAAAAAATAAACATATCCAGGTGTTAGAATGGCCAAGTCAAAGTCCAGACCTGAATCCAATCGAGAATCTGTGGAAAGAACTGAAAACTGCTGTTCACAAATGCTCTCCATCCAACCTCACTGAGCTCAAGCTGTTTTGCAAGGAGGAATGGGAAAAAAATTCAGTCTCTCGATGTGCAAAACTGATAGAGACATACCCCAAGCGACTTACAGCTGTAATCGCAGCAAAAGGTGGCGCTACAAAGTATTAACTTAAGGGGGCTGAATAATTTTGCACGCCCAATTTTTCGGTTTTTGATTTGTTAAAAAAGTTTGAAATATCCAATAAATGTCGTTCCACTTCATGATTGTGTCCCACTTGTTGTTGATTCTTCACAAAAAAATACAGTTTTATATCTTTATGTTTGAAGCCTGAAATGTGGCAAAAGGTCGCAAAGTTCAAGGGGGCCGAATACTTTTGCAAGGCACTGTATCCACTAATGTAGTGAAAATACTTGCATTGTAACTACTAATGTAGTGAAAATACTTGCATTGTAACTACTAACTACCTACAGTAACTACTGGTGGCCAAAAATGCCATGCTACACTAATACTAATCTAAAACAACAAATAATACAGGGTTCATGAGGGATAGGGTTAATGCGTGGATCATAAGGCAGCTGTTAGTGGAGCTTCTGTTCCCAGTGGATCACTTGGTTTCATGGTTCCTTTTACAGTATAACTGCTCCCTGTACCAAAACAGCATAACCGCATAATATAAAGGAATTCATTTTGGAGCCGCCGCAAGAAGTACCATTAGCCAAAGCTGTGTTTATATTAGCTGTAACTGACAAGGTTCTCAATTTTATACATATGCCATTTAGCTTATACCAGGGCTCCCTTTAGTTGGCTTCAACACTTACAGTACAGTTCATTCAGAAAGTATTCACACCCCTTGACATTTTCTACATTTAGTTGTGTTACAGTCTGAATGTAATATGTATTACATTTAGATGTTGTGTCACTAGAATACACATAATACCCCATAATGTCAAAGTGGATATACGATTTTTTAAAATACATGAAAAGCTGAAATCTCTTGAGTCAATAATTATTCAACTCCTTTGTTTTGGCAAGCCTAAATAAGTTCAGGAGAAGAAAGGTTACTTAACAAGTCACATAAGTTACATGGACTCACTCTGTGTCCAATAATAGTGTTTCAAATGATTGATGATATTTTTAGATTTCAGTGCAGCATTTGATTTAGTGGATCATTAAATTATTTTGACAAAATTAATGCATTATGGTTTTAAGGAGGTAGCATTGAATTGGGTACAGTCATATCTAACTGACAGGAAACAGTCCACCTATATCAATGGTTCATTTTCTTCCCCTAATGTGTTAAACTGTGGAATACCGCAGGGCAGCTGCCTTGGGCCACTCTACTTAATATACACCAACGACCTCCCTATGCCTTGGTTGAAACTCAAGCTACTATATTTGCAGATGATACTACAATTTATGCAGCAAGACAATCGGTTCAACAGGTACAGCAAGCTTTGCAAGGAGATTTGGAGATTATCAGGAAATGGGTTTGCCAACAAACTTGCTTTAAACACCAAGAAAACCAAAGTTATGTTGGTCTGTTCAACTAGGAAAAGGCCAAAACAGCATGGGATACAATTAAGTATGGGAGGAGTACAAATGGAAGAAGTGGCAGAAACCAAACTACTGGGAGTGCAGCTAGACAACTGCTTATCATGGTTGTCTCAAATAACTAATCCATGTAAAAAAAAATATTAAAACAGCATGCATAATCAGAAGGATAGCTAAATATTTACCAGGGAAAATCCTTCAGCAAATAACACAGGCATTGATTGGTTGAGAGTCAAGTGAACTATTGTTCGGTGGTCTGGGGAAATGCATCATCTAGTGAAGTTAGGAGGCTGCAGAATGCACAGAATAAAGCAGCAAGGATTGTTTTAAGGCAGATATATGGTTCTTCTGTTGCAGTCATGCGCAGTGTTCTTGGTTGGTCATCAATCGACAAGATAATTGAAAAAAACATGCTTATCTTATTTGATAATATACATCATTTAAAACGGCCAAGTTCTATTCACAATGGTATTCAGTTGGTAAGAGACCGACATTCCGTAAATACTGGGAATAGATTGTCCACCATCTATGCGTTATCCAGACAGAAAAAAGAAATGGGCAAAAGAACATTTCGATTTAGAGCAATAAAGAAATTTAATAAATTAACTGAGCAAACTAGAAACCTTTCAATATATAAGTTTAAACATTATTTAAAAACAATTTAAATATAGTATATAGAAATGTTGTGGGACTATAGTAGATGAAGAATCAATATTTTTTTAGATTGAGTATTTATTGGGTCATTATGCTAGTGTATTATGTATGTTTGTAATAGTGTGTTATATGTGAAAGTGTGTTTGTATTATAAATTGAATTTTAATGTTAAGGACTCTTGGAAGATTAGTCCAAATGGGGACTAAAAGAGATCCTAATAAAATAAATAAAATCAAATGACTACCTCATCTCTGTACTCCACACATACAGTTACTATAAGGTCCCTCAGTCTAGCAGTGCATTTCAAACACAGATTGAACCACAAAGACCAAGGAGGTTTTCCAATGCCTTGCAAAGAAGGGCACCTATTGGTGGACTGGTAAAAAAAAAGCAGACACATTGAATATCTCTTTGAGCATGGTGAAGTTATTCATTACACTTTGGATGGTGTATCAATACACAGTCACTACAAAGATACAGGCGTCCTTCCTAACTCAGTTGCCGTAGTCGAGGAAGGAAACCGCTCAGGGATTTCATCATTAGACCAATTGTGTTTTTGAAACAGTTACAGAGTTTAGTGGTGTGATAAGAGAAAACTGAGGATGGATCAACAACATTGCAGTGACTCCACAATTCTAACCTAAATGACAGAGTGAAAAGGAGGAAACTTTCTACAGAAAAAAAATATTCCAAAACGTGCATCCTAAAGTGAAAAGAACCACTCTTCATACTGTATTTTCAAGCATGGTGGTGGCTTCATCATGTTATGGGTATGCTTGTCATCGGCAAGGAGTTTTTTTTGTATAAAAATACATGGAATAGAGCTATGCACAGGCAGTGTCCTAGAGAAAAACCTGGTTCAGTCTGATTTCCAGATACTGGGAGACAAATTCCCATTACAGCAGAACAATAACCTAAAACACAAGACCAAATATACATTGGAGTTACGTACCAAGACGACACTACATGTTCAGGAGTGGCCTACTTTTTACTTAAATTGGCTTGAAAATCTATGGTAAGACTTGAAAATGGCTGTCTATCAATGATCAACAACCAACTTGACAGAGCTTAAAAAATTGTAATAATGTCCAAATATTGTACAATCCAGGTGTGCAAAGCTTTTAGAGACTTACCCAGAAAGACTTACTGCTAAAGGTGATTCTAGCATGTATTGACTTATGTGTGTGATTACTTATGTAAATTAGATATTTAGGTATTTCATTTTCAATAAATGTGCAAACATTTCAAAAAATATGTTTTCACTTTGTCATTATGGGTTATTATGTGTAGATGAGTGTGGAAAAATATTTTTTATCCATTTGAAATTCAGGCTGCAACACATCAAAATATGGAATAAGTCCAGGGGTATGAATACTTTCTGAAAGCACTGTACATACATACTGTACATTCATACTGTACAGGAGAGTTGTTGTTCCCGCTGAAGCAGCAAAGCCCCTCAACCACGGCAAGGCGGAGTCCACGAGAGGGGATCAAAAATCTGAAACGAGGACCAGCACTGGGTGAAGAGGTGATGGAGTCGAGGTTTCCAATGTTCTAGAAGATATTGTTCATTAAATGGTTGGAGAATGTGCTTATTGTGTTTAATATGCTTATTGCGAGAATGTGCTTTATTTTTGTATAATTAAAAAAAACTTTTGACCCCTTTTTCTCCACAATTCCGTGGTATCCAATTGGTAGTTACAGTCTTATCTCATCGCTGCAACTCCTGTACGGACTCGGGAGAGGCAAAGGCCAAGAGCCATGCATCCTCTGAAGAAGCACGACAAAACCAAGCCACACTGCTTCTTGACACAATGCCTGCTTTACCCGGAAGCCAGCCACACCAATGTGTCAGAGGAAACACTGTACACCTGGCGACCGTGTCAGCGTGCATGCTCCCAGCCCGCCACAGGAGTCATTCGAGCGCGATGGGAGAAGGACATCCCTGCCAGCCAAACCCTCCCCTAACCCGGCCAATTGTGCGCCACCCCATGGGTCTCCCGGTCGCGACAGAGCCTGTACTCGAACCAGGATCTCTAGTGCCTTAGACCACTGCGCCACTCGGGATAATGGGCCTATTCTTTGCAGATGGTTAGAACATTGGAGAATGAGATTTTTCTGGCATTCACTTAAAACCTGTCCGGCGATTTCTTCGAGCTAACACAAATATACTTAATGAACAGACAATCTATCAAACATGAAAAACATTTGGAATAATACAAATTAAAAATAAAATGTTTCCAAAAAACAAATAAGGTATATTGTTCCATACATCATGATACTTCTTCCTCTTCCTCAGGCTCCTTCCTGGTTTGGACAGTTGCAGTCAATGAGACATCTTCATCTTCCTCAACCTTATCATGTCTCCCCGTCTTGGAAGATACTGATACAGTCTGGAATCAAACAGACATTATTACAGTATCATTACATAGAAACCAGTGGCTAATGAGAAACCTAATTCGTAAGTTTAGTCACAAAACAATGGAGGACAGTGAAATACATATGTAGCAACTTAATTTGATCACCCAGTTGCGGGAACTGGAACACTTCCCTGCAATGTAGGACATTTAACACTTGTAGTGTATTTGAGGTTTAAAAAATCTTCAAAAGTTTGCAGTTTCCACTTTGAAATTCCAGATTAGATTTTCCTCATGAAAAATGTATCAACCCTTACAAAAATGTCTATGAATTATAGTTTTCATAATAATTCACATTTCCTGTTACTGAACGATTATTTTCCTGCTGTAGCAAACTGACTCAATTTAAGATCCTACATCTGTAACTACTCACTACTCACAGCATACCTGTTCTGGTGCCTTGGCCACGAATGAACTCCTGGAAAATATAGTCCAGGAAAAGAAAATATATTAACTTGAGCAAAATCAATATATGATCATCTAATGCAAATGCATTCTTTTCACAATGCAAAATCAGTTCAGAATATTACAGTAGTTGGTATTACCAAGGAAACTGTCCGTGTTTGTACCGGTACCACATGAGTGCAGCCGCAGCAACAATCAGACAGAGAATGACTAGAATGAGTAGAACCCAACAGGCAGCAGAGGTCTCTGCGAGGAGAGAGGAGATACCGTTAATATAAGAAACAGTCTGTATTTATAATTACATGTAATCATGTTGCCCAAGCAACCATCATGGCTCCAATGCAAAAACTTTCCTGCAGAAAACAAAGAGATAATACCAGGTTATAAGACATGTACATATACAGTAAGAGATAAGTGTGTATTATGACCATCTTAGTAATGGTTATACAGTACCTTTCTGTAGAAAGGGGAATAAGGCCATACATATGATATTAACACATGAAGTGAAAGATAAGTGAACATCTGGCTCAACTTTGTTATCCATGCTACAACACATTTCTCAACCTCATATATGTGTTTTATATGTATGCCAGGAAAGCCAATATTGTTGCCAGGCAAAATTCCCTATGGGACAATAAAGTATTCAATATATCAATCAATCAATCATATAACAATTATAAGCATCTTATAAAACAGCATAAGCAACTAGTTAAGCAACCAGCATGAATAGTGTGTGTGTGTGTCTCACTCTCTCAGGTGCTTCTCACCAGAGGATGTGTGTACATAGAGGGAGCCAGTGGCTCGTCCGTAGGGGTTGGAGGCCAGACAGACATAGAGACCATTCAGCTCAGAGCTGAGACTGAGGAGGTGCAGTTTGTCTCCCTCAGCTCTTACTGAAGACCCAGGCCATGGCTGGACCACTCTGGGAGAGAGAGAGAGAGAGAGAGGAGGAGAAGGGCTTTGTGTGAGTGTGTGTGAGATAGGCAAAGGCATAATTTGACTACCAGCATAATATATGAACATACTGAAGCTGCAAGATAATCTGTTTCATATGTTTAAACAAGTGTACCTAACATTTACATTTAAACTGGTTTGAACTAGTTTACATAGGAGTCAGTACCTGCTCCAGGTGTAGTTGGGGTGTGGGTTGCTGTCTGCTACACATAGGAAGACTATGGCTTTAGAGGCCTCACTAAGGGTAATGTTCACTGACTGAGGTGGATCTGAGAGAGAGAGAAATGGTTACAGATACTGCAGATATAGAATGTAAATAGACCTACACACTCATACCAAGACAGACCCATAACAATGGCACTACAGGCTCTGAGGAGCAGTGGGCAGGAGTGAAACTTTAATCCACAGATGAGGCAACACTAAGAATTTTGTTTGTGAACCTTGTCTTCCTTCATTTCAGTTTGATAGATTACTTACAGTAGAGCAGTACAATGAAAGCGGGTTAAGGTCAATACCATTTGTGTGCCTCAGTGTAGGATAGTGGTAGTGTAGGACAGTGGTAGTAGAATATATTTACAGTGGATGTCTATAGTGTAGGACAGTGGTAGTAGAATATACTCACAGTGGATGTCTATGGTCTAGGACAGTGATAGTAGAATATATTTACAGTGGATGTCTATAGTGTAGTACAGTTCTAGTAGAATATACTTACAGTGGATGTCTATAGTCTAGGCCAGTGGTAGTAGAATATATTTACAGTGGATGTCTATGGTTTAGGACAGTGGTAGTAGAATATATTTACAGTGGATGTCTATAGTGTAGGACAGTGGTAGTAGAATATATTTACAGTGGATGTCTATAGTGTAGGACAGTGGTAGTAGAATATATTTACAGTGGATGTCTATGGTCTAGGACAGTGGTAGTAGAATATACTGACAGTGGATGTCTATAGTGTAGGACAGTGGTAGTAGAATATATTTACAGTGGATGTCTATAGTGTAGGACAGTGGTAGTAGAATATATTTACAGTGGATGTCTATAGTGTAGGACAGTGGTAGTAGAATATATTTACAGTGGATGTCTATGGTCTAGGCCAGTGGTAGTAGAATATACTGACAGTGGATGTCTATAGTGTAGGACAGTGGTAGTAGAATATACGTACAGTGGATGTTTATAGTGTAGGCCAGTGGTAGTAGAATATATTTACAGTGGATGTCTATAGTGTAGTACAGTTCTAGTAGAATATATTTACAGTGGATGTCTATGGTCTAGGACAGTGGTAGTAGAATATACTGACAGTGGATGTCTATAGTGTAGGACAGTGGTAGTAGAATATACGTACAGTGGATGTCTATAGTCTAGGCCAGTGGTAGTAGAATATATTTACAGTGGATGTCTATAGTGTAGGACAGTGGTAGTAGAATATATTTACAGTGGATGTCTATAGTCTAGGCCAGTGGTAGTAGAATATATTTACAGTGGATGTTTATGGTGTAGGACAGTGGTAGTAGAATATATTTACAGTGGATGTCTATAGTCTAGGCCAGTGGTAGTAGAATATACTGACAGTGGATGTCTATAGTGTAGGACAGTGGTAGTAGAATATATTTACAGTGGATGTCTATAGTCTAGGCCAGTGGTAGTAGAATATACTTACAGTGGATGTCTATAGTGTAGGACAGTGGTAGTAGAATATATTTACAGTGAATGTTTATGGTGTAGGACAGTGGTAGTAGAATATATTTACAGTGGATGTCTATAGTGTAGGACAGTGGTAGTAGAATATATTTACAGTGGATGTCTATAGTCTAGGCCAGTGGTAGTAGAATATACTGACAGTGGATGTCTATAGTGTAGGACAGTGGTAGTAGAATATATTTACAGTGGATGTCTATAGTCTAGGCCAGTGGTAGTAGAATATACTGACAGTGGATGTCTATAGTGTAGGACAGTGGTAGTAGAAAATATTTACAGTGGATGTTTATGCTGTAGTTGTAGGTCTTCTCTGTTGCCAGGGCAGACTGGTTGACCACACACTGGACCTGCTGCTGATTGGCTGCCTTGGTTGGTACCCCGAGCAGGTGGCTGAGTACTGTGGTGGTGCCATTGGTGTGCTGGGTGGAGTTGGTCACCGTCCTCAACAAACTGCCAAATTCACCTGTCTTCCATGTCACTTCTGCCTGTGGCTTGGCACCAGCAGCCACGCAGGTTGACAAGACAACCTCATTCTCCCCAATGACAGGAGCAACATCAGCTGTCACACTCACTACTGGAGGAACTATGACCAGAACACAAACCAACAGAGAACAGAAAACATGAACAAGTCAATTATAAATGTGGAATTATACATGATAAAACTACCAAACACACACGCACAGCCCGTCATGTGAAACTTGTTCAAATGCTCATGTCACATGACCAACACACTTTAAATAAACCCTTTCATGTTCTCTATCTGGCCAAATGCAATATACATCATTAGTAGCTATACATTTACTGTATTGTAGGTTTGGTCAAATCCAGTTAATAGGTTTTTAGCTCACCCTGATGAGGTATTAAGTTTCACACATCACTAAAGCTGTTACTCATTTTCAGCAGTTCCACTGAAAAGCAATCACTGCCCGGTGATTATGCCGTTAAGGGATGCTGTATATAGTGGTGTATATATTCCAACATCTGTTCCACCATTAGGTAAACTATTAATGCCTGTGCTCTCCTGGTTACAGCTTGAGTAAGAGGATACACTCTTAGGAAAAAGGCACTAAATACAACAATATAGTGTTCTTTGGTTTGTCCCCATATGGGAACCCTTCTTGGTGCTAGGTAGAACCCTTGGAAGAGGGTTACAACCCTCTATGTAGACTGCTTCCATAGAAGGCTGCTTTCATGTACTGTCATACACCAGATGTGCAGTGAAATGTGTTTTTTATAGGGTCAGCCATAGTAGTACAGCACCACTGGAAATTAGGGTTAAGTGTTTTGCTCAAGCGCACATCAACAGATTTTTCACCTTGTTGGCTCAGGTATTCAAACCAGCTACCTTTTCGGTTACAGGCCCAATGCTCTAACCGCTAGGCTACCTGCCGCCCAAGAAACCTTATATCTTTGAAGGAATCCTTCTAGAACCCTCTATGAACGGTTCCACCAACCTTATTAGCCTTTAAAATTAAACTCTTTATGCCAATGCCTTACATACAGTATATATCATAAAGCCTTTCTTTGAGTGCCTAGTTAAACCCTAAAAAGGAAACTCATGCTTTACAGGCCACATCAGGCCTGCAAGTCACATTATGCTGGCTTGGAAAGTAATGTGTAATTGCTATTGGAGTCCAGCCACTGAGGATGTAAAACAATTGCAACTTTTAATCACCCGCAACTTGCATTCAGAATGACTGCCAGGGTAGACTGATAAATAAGACTACCTAAATCATCTGAACTGGAATAACTTTCTCAGTAATGGGTGCAATAAATCCAACTTGTAACAGATTGGATTCGTTTTGAAAAATACATGTTATTTATCTTAGTGTAGCATAATATTAATTTACTAATCACTGGACTTGCAAAAACACAGATATTGAAATAAACAATAAAAAAATCCACCTCCAATAGAGCACGCTGAGAAATATGATAATGATGGGCGTGGTTGAGTGTTTTACTCTACACCAGAAATAATATATATATATATATATATATATATATATATATATATATATATATATATATATATATATATATACAGTGCCTTCAGAAAGTGTTAACAAATATAAATATATTTCCTGAGCTTTCTTAAATCTTCCAGATATTCTTTGACTATGTATTTTTTACCATTAGTGAATGTGTTTCTATGGGCTATAGTAGTAAAGGCACAGATTGTATGTACAAATATTGCCATATACTGTACGTACAGTTTAAAACATGTTTTGAAATTCATCAGATTACTGGAACTCCTGATGTTAAAGTTTTTAAAAAATTATAATAATAATAATACAATGAAAGTCTTATAAAAATTCAGTAGGGTTCCATGTCCTTTCTTGCCTTCCAAAGAGTCCTTATTGACTCCCAAGGAATCTTTAAAGAACCCTTTCTTCCAAAAACTGTTAAGATAAGGTTAAATGTAGAACCATATCCCTCTGGAAAGAACCCCTTTGGAACTATTATTTCTAAGTGTAGGGAAGATGGATTTTCCATGGCAAGGTAAAACCTGTAGATGAGGTCTCTGACTCTTGTTTCACTTGAATAATGAACCTACCTCTTTAGAATGAAATGGCTGCCATTTTTGTATTTATTTATGTAAAAAGTATACTTGGTAATACCAGACTTTATACAGTGCCTTGCGAAAGTATTCGGCCCCCTTGAACTTTGCGACCTTTTGCCACATTTCAGGCTTCAAACATAAAGATATAAAACTGTATTTTTTTGTGAAGAATCAACAACAAGTGGGACACAATCATGAAGTGGAACGACATTTATTGGATATTTCAAACTTTTTTAACAAATCAAAAACTGAAAAATTGGGCGTGCAAAATTATTCAGCCCCTTTACTTTCAGGGCAGCAAACTCTCTCCAGAAGTTCAGTGAGGATCTCTGAATGATCCAATGTTGACCTAAATGACTAATGATGATAAATACAATCCACCTGTGTGTAATCAAGTCTCCGTATAAATGCACCTGCACTGTGATAGTCTCAGAGGACCGTTAAAAGCGCAGAGAGCATCATGAAGAACAAGGAACACACCAGGCAGGTCCGAGATACTGTTGTGAAGAAGTTTAAAGCCGGATTTGGATACAAAAAGATTTCCCAAGCTTTAAACATCCCAAGGAGCACTGTGCAAGCGATAATATTGAAATGGAAGGAGTTTCAGACCACTGCAAATCTACCAAGACCTAGCCGTCCCTCTAAACTTTCAGCTCATACAAGGAGAAGACTGATCAGAGATGCAGCCAAGAGGTCCATGATCACTCTGGATGAACTGCAGAGATCTACAGCTGAGGTGGGAGACTCTGTCCATAGGACAACAATCAGTCGTATATTGCACAAATCTGGCCTTTATGGAAGAGTGGCATGAAGAAAGCCATTTCTTAAAGATATCCATAAAAGTGTAGTTTAAAGTTTGCCACAAGCCACCTGGGAGACACACCAAACATGTGGAAGAAGGTGCTCTGGTCAGATGAAACCAAAATTGAACTTTTTGGCAACAATGCAAAACGTTATGTTTGGCGTAAAAGCAACACAGCTGAACACACCATCCCCACTGTCAAACATGGTGGTGGCAGCATCATGGTTTGGGCCTGCTTTTCTTCAGCAGGGACAGGGAAGATGGTTAAAATTGATGGGAAGATGGATGGAGCCAAATACAGGACCATTCTGGAAGAAAACCTGATGGAGTCTGCAAAAGACCTGAGACTGGGATGGAGATTTGTCTTCCAACAAGACAATGATCCAAAACATAAAGCAAAATCTACAATGGAATGGTTCAAAAATAAACATATCCAGGTGTTAGAATGGCCAAGTCAAAGTCCAGACCTGAATCCAATCGAGAATCTGTGGAAAGAACTGAAAACTGCTGTTCACAAATGCTCTCCATCCAACCTCACTGAGCTCGAGCTGTTTTGCAAGGAGGAATGGGAAAAAATGTCAGTCTCTCGATGTGAAAAACTGATAGAGACATACCCCAAGCGACTTACAGCTGTAATCGCAGCAAAAGGTGGCGCTACAAAGTATTAACTTAAGGGGGCTGAATAATTTTGCACGCCCAATTTTTCAGTGTTTGATTTGTTAAAAAAGTTTGAAATATCCAATAAATGTCGTTCCACTTCATGATTGTGTCCCACTTGTTGTTGATTCTTCACAAAAAATACAGTTTTATATCTTTATGTTTGAAGCCTGAAATGTGGCAAAAGGTCGCAAAGTTCAAGGGGGCCGAATACAAGGCACTGTATGGGCAAATAACATTGAAGAATAGAAAGGAAAGTTTTACATCTTCCTAAGTCTGAGGGTTGCTTTAACCTTCCAGACTTGGAATTGTATCAGCACGCTAGACAAGGCTTTTACTTGCGACATATAAATGCACTAAAGAGGAACAATGGGTTGACTACATATTGAAGATGCACATGTTCATCAACAGAATCGTTTCATGGGTCTATTTGCAAAGGCTAAAGCTAAGAACATTAACAACTTCATAGTTAAGAATATGAAAAAAATGAAACATTTTACAAGAACCAATATCACTTCCTAAAAACAAACTTATGGAACAATGCTGGATACTGTAAGGGTTTTCCTCCTCCTCTTCATCAAGAACTAGGGTCAGAACGTGACAGATACCTTTTCAGAAACACAATCTTATGGAACAATCCTTGGATAGCTTTTCAGAATTCATCGATAAATAGCCCCACATGGAAAACTAAAGGCATAGAAACCATAAATGACTTGGTAATAGGAAATACATTCATTTCCATGACCGCATTAAAAAGCAATTTTGGGTTGACCAATGTCGATATTTAAAAATAAATGCAACTTAAAAGTTCTATTTCACAACATTTCAATTGGACATCAGAGCTATTTTGAGGGAATCAATCCTATGAGTCAGAAAAGGATGTTCATATGATTGGTAAGCTTTACAAAACCTTGCAGAGAGCCTTTTCAACAGACAATATAAACTTTTGGAAGATTTAAAATAACGGATATCGGCACAAGATGGAGGGAAGGTTGGAACATAACTAACGAGATTACAGTTAACAAAAATCTATGCTTAATCCAGTATAAATACATTTTTTGAATTTAAATACAGGTCACAAAATTCACAAATTCTACCGCACAACGGCAGTCATGTCTGAAGTGTAAAATTAATAATGACTCAATAATTCATGCTTTCTGGGAATGTTACAAAATTAAAAAGTAATGGGCAGAGTTGGAAAGATGCAGAGGTACTGCAATGTAAAGATACCATTAATTTGTCCATCTGTATATTTCAAGACATGACATATGAGGGTGCAATGAGATACCCGATGGGTTAGGACAATACTCTTCTCATCAATAATCTTAAAAATAAAAAAAAGATACACACAAAAGCTGGAAAAAAGACAATCCTCCGTTTTTCACGAAATGGAAAGTTCAAATGCTTTATTAATTTAAAATAATTGAAAGAGCCTGGTTGACGAAAAAACAAAATGGTGCAGTTTGAAGCCATGTGGCAGAAGGTGTTACGTGTGCTGAAAATAGGGGTGGAGGCTAGTGGGTCTGGCGGGTGTGCTGTAGATGTTTGTATGTTTTGTATTGTTGATAAAAGATCAAATAAAATCTTGTAAAAAAAATATATATATATACCAACCAACTTTTTAGCTGTTGAGTGTTGGTTATCACACGCAGTCTTTCTAGAATTTCAAAAGTAGAAACATTGAATCAAAGAGTGAAGGAAGAGTACTTACCTAGCACAGTCAGAGGTATCTCTGTAGTGTATGCTCCACTGGGGAAAACACTGAAGATACATGTGAAGATGCCTTCATCAAGCAGTCTGACAGCAGTTATTCTAATAGATCCAAGGTTTTCTGATGGGTTCCCAATAAACTGGACTCTACCTGTCAATCCATTCTGTGAAATAAATTTAGTAACCCCATTGGGATCAATCAGCATAAAATTATGGTTCTGTGTTTCTTCCCAAGTACTTTTCTGCCATGTTATCTGTTCGAGGTCCTCAGTTGTCTCTATCAGTCTGCAGGATAAGTCCACATCCTCTCCCTGTACCACAGTCCTCCATCCTCCAATCACATGTGTACCTGAAGAGAAAACACAAGCCAAAAATACAGTCCAAAAGATACCTGTAGAATAGATGTTTATGAACTCTAATAAACAGAGATGTTACCTAAACACACAGACAAGACCAATATTAGTATTTAGCTGTGCTATGAACTATGATATCCTATTGATGCTGAAATGTGGCTATTGCAACAACAAATGTGCCAATTACTCAATCTTTGACCCTAACCCCATTTGGACAGCCATAGTCAGAGGAGATGGCTAAAGCACGCACTGATCTGGGTTCAGTCTAGGCTGAAACTACTTAGTGAATATGTTATTAGAATAATAAGCCAAAAGCCCTGACTCTATTCTTACACTTAATCAAGAGTAAGATATTCAAGACATTCCTAGATACTTGTGCATGCTCAGCATGTCTCAAAACATACTGGGTTAAAAACATCGTAAACATAATGAGGTAAAAACAGTAAACATAATGATTTAAAAACATAGTAAACATACTGAGCTAATGTGTGTGCCTTATCGTACCCTAAAAGTACCAGGACTGCAATTTAATGGTGGGGCTTTGTGGTTGTTATTGTCCTTGCATTGTGTCAACATTAAAAGAGAGAAAAAAACATGCACTCAAAAGTATGGCATTTTATGACATCAATCGGACATCAACCTACTTTCTGTATTCCTCTGGACGATGAGTAGAATCACACAGCACAGCTTCCGTAACATGCTTTGTTCTTCTCATTGCTAGGGTCACTACGTAAAATGTGATAATAGCATTACATTACATTTTGAGATTGGCGTTTTGTAATGAGGACCAATTAATTATTTTATGTACGACAGTTATGTAGGCTAAGCTACATCGAATGTTAAAGTATGTTGAATACAATGCTAATTATTTGAGCAATGGTCTGCAATCATTACTCCTTGATGGAGACTATTCACGTCTTGCAAAGTATCCTACACTTTATTACAAAAATCAACAAACAGTCCTACATTGGTCAGTAATAATGGAAGTAAACAGATGCAACAGTAAATGTAATAGGCCACAAACCTTTGTTGAATGTAAGTTCTTCTGCTGAAGCAGCCGACACCGTTTGTGCTGCCAGAAAACGCTCCAGTAGGAAAACGCTTATTCGCTTCGAATCGACTGCGTCATTGCATCTCTGCTGCATCACATTTTGCGCAGCTAGGCAACTATACTGATGCAGGTACCTTTTGCAAATGGTCGCATGCAGTTGGGCACATGGAGGAGAGAATCATTTTTCGCAGTATCCTCAAAACCGTGTCTTTTTGACACAACTGCTGACAGCTACAGGGACATAAACACAAAAATGCTGCTTGGAGACAAGTGTCCACGATAGTAGGATTGCCAGGTCAGTTTAGTAGTGATGTTGTGCTAGATGTGGCTAGTTAGCGTTAGCTAGCTAGCTAACCTAGCCAATGAGGTGTGTGTGAAATAAATAGTCAAATAAATTATGCTAGTTACTACCCCTGATAACTTTACCAAATAATCATGTTTGAAAGAGTGAGAGTGTGTATTCTAGATAAATAGCAATAGAAATGGTAGATACTACTGTACCCCTGATAATTTGGTCAGATAACCGTGTGTGTGTGTGTGTGTGTACAGTAGGTGACATGTCCATGATAGCTATCTAATAACTATAGTTATGCTAGGTAATGGTTTGGCTTATCATGTTCATGTCTATGTAGAAGAAGACTGTAGGAGGAAGTGGAGAGGACTCAGGGACCGGTATCAGAGAGAGAGAAGGGCAGAGAAAGAGAAGAAGAGGTCTGGGTCAGCAGCTTCAGGTCAGCAGCCTTGGCGCTTCTGCCACATTCTTTTCTGGATCCATTTATTGTGTCTATGGCAATGAGTGGCAATTTTACAGCTAGACCCTCTACTACGTCATCCACAAGTGTTGTTGCCACCGGTGCATCAAGACCCTCAACGTCACCTACAAATGCGACCATCGCCTCCACCGGTGGAGTGAGACCCTCTACAACATCTACATCATCCACGAGTATGACCACCACTGGTGCAGCCATGGAAGATGATGAAATGGAGGAATCACCTCTGGATCTAGGACCACCTGAGATTATTATGAACCTCACGGAAGTGACCACTGAGGACCTTGTTGAACAGGATGTGGCCGTGGAGAGAAACGAATAGGAACATCACACCAGGCGTCATCGGAGGTACCAGATCCACTCAACTAATTTCAGCAGAGGCTCCTCCAAGCCGTCGAGAGGGATGCAGCCCAACCTGATGCTCACAGGAAGGAGGATGAAGAGACCCTCTTTGCCATGAGCTTGGTGCCAACACTGAAGAGGCTGCCTTAGAAAAGAAAAGCAGCAGTCAAGGTTAAAATGCTTTTCGAAGCCGAGTTCAATGGTACGTTTTCTTTCTCTCCACATCACAGGTAGTGTCATAAGTGTGCGACAGTGAAGTAAAGTAGGTTATTTTTACAGTATAGTCATGTAGGTTAATTGGTATTTCAGATCAAAGTATTAATATGAGGCAAATGTATAGCTGTTGTTTCTGGGTTAGAAAATTTCCTAAAACAGTTTGCTGTCGAAATATCTGCCTGTCATATTCATCTTTTGATCTGAAATACAAATTCCATGAGTAAACAGCAAGTATTACCAACTTTACCACACTGTTCCTATATTTATGCCACTAACTACACTATGCAAGCAGTATTTAATTAACATAAATCTCACCTTTTATGGTGTCATATTATGTTAAGCTTGTATGTGTTGTTTTTCTCTTCCCTTTCAGAAATGGAGTCAATTTAGCCGACCAGCTCACAGGAAGGACAGGAAGAGGACAGGAGTTGTCTGGCTGTTGTTTTGACCTCCCTCGTTGTACCTTTCTTTTCACACACACGTCAGTTCTGTTTAAATTCAGTCAATTCATAAAGTCATTTGTTTATAAAGTCTTAGG
This sequence comes from Oncorhynchus mykiss, assembly GCF_057628025.1. NCBI lineage: Eukaryota > Metazoa > Chordata > Actinopteri > Salmoniformes > Salmonidae > Oncorhynchus > Oncorhynchus mykiss. The sequence goes on from NC_143024.1 coordinate 79,575,627, forward strand.
ATAGCATTCATTATTAGTGTTACATACATTTCTGAATTGAAACTCATACAGAGTTTTCACAGATGCTCTTGGTCTCTTATGAGACTAAAGGTGAATATTTCTTTCATTTAAAACCACTTGAAAACCAGGGTGTTGAAACTGTTTGTGAAGTTATGTTCCATCGACTGGTCCATGACGTCCAGAGGCCATTTGTTTGTTTAGCTGTGTTATGGCTACATATTATTCCCTTTTTCCCAGAGAATGAGACACACACACACCTCTTCGTAGCTCAGATCTCCAGTGCCCTGCCCTCTCTCTTTATGGCCATGTCTGAAGTTCCCCTACTACGTCTAGGCTTTATGAGTAGTCCCTGTATCGGTCTGCAGTTGTGCCAAAAATACATGCTCTTGCTGTTCTCTTACAGATTACAGGCTACACATTCATAAAAAATAAAAATGTACACGCACGCACACACCTCTTTCAATAGTTTTATTTTTTTAAACATTTTTACAACACACATACCTGTCATGTTCCTTCCTGTACTTGAATACTTTATAAATTATAATGTTTTCATAGTCAGTTGATTATTAATATCTAATTTAGACTTAATCTGCTTATTTCTTCCCTACACCTTTGCTGATCTAAGACAATATGAAAGTAAAAACATCCAGCATAGGGCCTCATGAGGTTGGGTCTTAAAGGGAAGGCCTCATCGCCGACGAAGACGTGGGGAACAGGTCCCAGGTCTTCAGCCCCAGGGAGTGATGCAGGTGGTGGAATATCCAGGGTGCCATCCTGAAGTGCCTGGCCAAAGGCAGAGTCTCGGAGGGTCCCGCCATCACTTCCCTTGCCGTAAGCACCAACATCGACAACACGGAAACAGTAGATGGCATCTACCACAGCCAAGAGTACAACTGAATATGTACCCTTGTAGTTGTAGAATTGCGAACCTGAGCACGGTGGAGCCTGGATTACTACATGTTTCCCGTCAATGGAGCCAAGACAGTTGGGGAAATTCCACCTCTCCAGGAACTCGGCAGCGATGGCCCTCCAGTCTTCCTCCTTAAGGACAGGCATGTATTCACCAGCCAGACACTCCCAAATGGCTTGCGCCACAGAGGGGACAATGCCTGCCACCGTGGACCGTCCAACTCAGAAGCTGAATCCTATGGTCCTGTAGGAGTCCCCTGTTGCCAAAAATCTAAAATATAATTAAAAATAATGATCAATATTGTGTATAACTTGAATTCCACCCACATATTATATCTACTCATATAGCTACCTCATTAATGTTTAGTATGCTTTACTAATTAGATTGTAATACTCATCAACCATCATTAACAATGCCTTGAAACAGTACAATTCAGTCTATGACTATATCAATAAACTGTAGTCCAGGCCAAATCTACTCTTAGAAAGAATGGTACTATCTACTTACAGGGTTCTCTGGCTGTCCCAATAGGAGATCCCTTTTAGGTTCTAGGTACTACCCCTTTTGGTTCCGAGTAGAACCCTATTGGGTTCCATGTATTAAGTGTTATACCTGGAACCAAAAATGGTTATCATATGGGGAAAGCAGAAGGACACTTTTGGAACCTTTTTCTCTAAGAGTGTATGTGAGTCCAATAAGAATGTAATGAATGACTGTAACTGTCTTGAACAACAATGGGTCCTGGAGAAGACTAGCCTACCTTCATCAGGGCAGAAGGTGTTATGGGTGTAAGATGGCACAGTGATGCCATCTGTTGGTAAATGTTCATTACTGCAACTCTTGTGTTTTACCGGGGTGCTTGAGATACCCGGATGTGTTGTGATGTACTGAACAAGACTGGTTACTCGCATCAATGCCTCTGTCTCGTCATTTAACATTCAAACATGGTGTCAGAGTCGGATAACTAACCATGCTTTCCGCAAATTAGAGTCACCTGCTCTGGTTTACAAACAAATGCTTATTTGTGTAAAATTTCGCCCGGAATTGGCCTTAAGCTAGAGTGAGTTTGCTAGTTAGCTTCAGTGTTGTTAGCACCGGTTAGACATGGCAGCGAACATTCCCCCTCCCGCCGTTATGAAGCTCAGCGGGGATTGGAGCACGAACTGGGATACGTTTAGAGGTGAATGGGAGGACTACGCGCTAGCAACGGGACTTCTGGAAAAGGAAGATGAGGTAGTGGCTGCCACTTTGAGGACTATAATGGGAACTGAATGCCGACACGTATACAAACACAACCTGAACCTAACAGCAGCACAGCAAGGTAACGCTATAGCTATTCTTGATGCTCTTGAACATTACTTTACGCCAGCAAAGAACGTCATCTACGAGCGTTATGTTTTCGGTCGTTGCAAACAGGAGGACGGGGAGTCCATTGACAGCTTTGTCACTAGGTTAAGGGAAAAGGCAGCTACATGTGACTATGGTGCTTTAAGAGATGAACTGATCAGAGATACGATTGTGCTTGGCATAACGGATGAGGGCACCCGCAGACGTTTGCTGAGAGAACGTGACCTGAACTGTCTTGAACAACAATGGGTCCTGGAGAAGACTAGCCTACCTTCATCAGGGCAGAAGGCACCTTTCTTTTCATTTGGTAACATTACATAATTGAAAAAGGATTATAAACCAACTTTGGGAAAAGTTATAGTCCCAATGAACATTCTGTAAAAGTACATCTGATGTCAAATAGGGACTATTAACTAGAGCCCTTTAGCTAGCTAGGTTGCACATAAAAACAATGTGTCAAATATCAATCAATTATGGTATCAAAGGCTTTAAAAATGTACTAGAATGTAGCTTACCGAAGACAAATTGGCAGGCGTTCAACTGGGCTGATGGACTCCCGGTAGTTGGTATCCATCCAGTGATCCTGGCTCCAACCATCTGGAGCAGGTGATCGAACTGGCTTCGGTCCAGACGAAAGTAATTTCGGAATTCCTCTCAAAACAGTCGAAGCTCTTGAATTAGACAGTGGAATTCCCCTGCCTGCTTTCGGGACTTTAACCATCTCTGGATCCACACAGACCTGCGCTTTCGGCGGGGCTGGTCCCGGTCCAACAGTGCGATCAAGACCACCTTCCTCAACGTTGATCTCATTGTTGAAAGAGCCTACTCTGCTATCTTGACTATTTATTATTGCATTTCGCTCGAAAATTGCATTTTGGAGGGAAATTATATTATAGGCTCTCACAATTAATTTATGGATGTCATCGAATAAATAATATACTTGGTAAATAAAATAATAATACATTTGAAGAAATTCTGCAATCAAATTTTTTATGTAATCGCACATTTTACTGAATATGTGTGCAAAAAAATAATAATCTACATTCATAATTTGCTACGTTCTGTCAAGTCTACGCATACAATTTGACGCATACAATTTTATTCCTGTTCCCCCTTGGGTTGTGCCGTGGGTTATACTCGGCCTTGTCTCAGGATGGTAAATTGGTGGTTAAAGATATCCCTCTAGTGGTGTGGGGGCTGTGCTTGGCAAAGTGGGTGAGGTTATATCCTTCCTGTTTGGCCCTGTCTGGGGGTATCATCAGATAGGGCCACAGTGTCTCCTGACCCCTCCTGTCTCAGCCTCCAGTATTTATGCTCCAGTAGTTCATGTGTCGGGGGGCTAGGGTCAGTTTGTCATATCTGGAGAACTTCTCCTGTCTTATCCGGTGTCCTGTGTGAATTTAAGCATGCTCTCTCTAATTCTCTCTTTCTCTTGGAGGACCTGAGCCCTAGGACCATGACTCAGGACAACCTGGCATGATGACTCCTTGCCGACCCCAGTCCACCTGGCCGTGCTTCTGCTCCAGTTTCAACGGTTCTGCCTGCAGCTATGGAATCCAAGCCTGTTCACCGGACATGCTACCTGTCCCAGACCTGCTGTTTTCAACTCTCTAGAGACAGCAGGAGTGGTAGAGATACTCTTAATGATCAGCTATGAAAATCCAACTGACATTTACTCCTGAGGTGCTGACTTGCTGCACCCTCAACAACTACTGTGATTATTATTGTTTGACCATGCTGGACATAAATGAACATTTAAAATCTTGGCCATGTCCTGTTATAATCTCCACCCGGCACAGCCAGAAGAGGACTGGCCACCCCTCATAGCCTGGTTCCTCTCTAGGTTTCTTCCTAGGTTTTGGCCTTTCTAGGGAGTTTTTCCTAGCCACCGTGCTTCTACACTTGCATTGCTTGCTGTTTGGGGTTTTAGGCTGGGTTTCTGTACAGCACTTAGAGATATCAGCTGATGTACGAAGGGCTATATAAATACATTTGATTTGATTTGATTTTGATTTACTTACAGGCTCTAACCAATAGTGTAAAAAAAGGTATGTGTGTGTGTGTGTGTGTAGGTAGGTAAGTAAAGAAATAAAACAACAGTAAAAATACATTTGAAAATAACAGTAGCAAGGCTATATACAGACACCGGTTAGATAAACAAAGAGTAGCAGCAGCGTAAAAGAGGGGTTGGGGAGCGGCGCACACAATGCAAATAGTCTGGGTAACCATTTGGTTACCTGTTCAGGAGTCTTATGGCTTGGGGGTAAAAACTGTTGAGAAGTCTTTTTGTCCTAGACTTGGCACTCCGGTACTGCTTGCCATGCGGTAGTAGAGAGAAGAATCAATGACTGGGATGGCTGGAGTCTTTGACAATTTTTAGGGACACAGCCTGGTGTAGAGGTCCTGGATGGCAGGCAGCTTTGCCCCAGTGATGTACTGGGCTGTACACACTACCCTCTGAAGTGCCTTGCGGTTGGAGGCCGAGCAATTGCCGTACCAGGCAGTGATGCAACTGGTCAGGATATGCTCAATGTTGCAGCTGTAGAACCTTTTGAGGATCTCAGGACCCATGCCAAATCTTTTTAGTTTCCCGAGGGGAATAGGCTTTGTTGTGCCCTCTTCACGACTGTGTTGGTGTGTTTGGACCAATCTAGTTTGTTGTTGATGTGGACACCAAGGAATTTGAAGCTCTCAACCTGCTCCACTACAGCCTCGTCGATGAGAATGGGGGCTTGCTCGGTGCTCCTTTTCCTGTAGTCCACAATCATCTCCTTAGTCTTGTGTGGAGTAAACAGCTGATGCTCTCATGCATGCTTCAGTGTTGCTTGCCTCGAAGCATAGTTGTCATTTAGCTCATCTGGTAGGCTCGTGTCACTCAGCAGCTCGCGGCTGTGCTTCCCTTTGTAGTCCGTAATAGTTTGCAAGCCCTGCCACATCTGACGAGCATCAGAGCCAGTGTAGTATGATTCAATCTTAGTCCTGTTTTGACGCTTTTTTGTGTTTGACTGTTCGTCGGAGGGTATAGTGTTTTTTCTTATAAGCATCCATGTGCACGGCAGCTCTACCCTTTAGCTCAGTGCGGATGTTGCCTGTAATCCATGGCTTCTGGTTGGGGTATGTACGTACAGACACTGTGGGGACCACGTCATCGATGTACTTATTTTGTATTTAACGTTAATTTAGCTAGACAAGTCAGTTAAGAACAAATTCATATTTACAATGACGGCCTACACCGGCTAAACCCGGACCATGCTGGGAAAATTGTGCGCCACCCAATCACGACCGGTTGTGATACAGCCTGGAATCGAACTAGGGTGTCTGTAGTGACTCCTCAAGCACTGAAATGTTGTGCCTTAGACCGCTGCACCACTCTGGTGCCCAGTGATTGATAAAGCCACTGTCGGATGTGGTGTACTCCTCAATGCCATCAGAAGAATCGAGGAACATATTCCAGGCTGTGCTAGCAAACCAGTCCTGTAGCTTAGCGTCTGCGGCATCTGACCATGTCCTTATTTAGCGAGTCACTGGTGCTTCCTGCTTTAGTTTTTGCTTGAAAGCAGGAATCAGGGGGATAGAGTTATGGTCATATTTGCAAAATGGAGGGAGATCAAGAGATTTGTACACGTCTCTGTGTGTGGAGTAAAGGTGGTCCAGAGTTTTTTTTCTCCTCTGGTTGCACATGTAACATGCTAGTAGGAATGAGGTAAAACGGATTGAAGTTTCCCTGCATTAAAGTCCCCGGCCACTAGGAACGCCGCCTCTGGACGAGCATTTTCCTGTTTGCTTACTGCTCGTTGAGTGCGGTCTTAGTGCCAGCATTGGTTTGTGTTGGTAAATAGACAGCTACGAAAAATATAGATGAAAACTCTCTTGGGAAATAGTGTGGTCTACAGCTTATCATGAGATACTCTGTCTCAGGTAAGCAAAACCTAGAGTGTTCCTTAATATTTTATATATGTAGTGCACCAGCTGTTATTTACAAATAGACACAGACCGCCACCCCATATCTTACCGGAGGCAGCTGTTCTATGTTGCCGATGGACCGAAAACCCAGCCAACTGTATGTTATCCATGTCGTCGTTTAGCCACAACTCGGTGAAACATAAGATATTACAGTTTTTAATGTCCCGTTGTTAGGATAGTCTCATCCATTTTATTATCCAGTGATTGCACATTGGCTAATAGGACTGATGGTAAAGGCGGTTTACTCAGTTGCCGTCGGATCCTTACAAGGCACCCTGAACTACGTCCAGATATCTCTGTCTCTTCTTCATGCGAATAACAAGGATTTGGGCCTTGTTGGGTGTTTGAAGGAAATCCTTCATGTTCGACTCATTAAAGAATCAATATTTTTCCAGTACGAGTTGAGTCATCGCTGTCCTGATATCTAGAATCTCTTTTCGGTCACAAGAGACGGTGGCAGAAACATTATGTACAAAATAAGTTACGAATAACGCAACAACAAAAAACACACAGTAGCACAATTGGTTAGGAGCCCATAAAACGGCAGCCATCTTCTCTGGCTTCATCACACCCTGTAGTCTCGCAATCCCAAATTCCTCTCTGCAGCTGCCACCACAACATCAATTTTATGTGACTTATGTTCCATCCTTGCAGTACAGATAATAACTATTGCTATAAATGAAACAAATCCAATATTACTGAAACAAATCATCTATCCCTCTGTACTAGTACTGCTATTCACACCACTCTTCTCAGGATCCATACCCCTTGACCCATCTTCCTCTACTTTTTCACTGCCTCAGCATATGACAACTTCTGCACTACTCTAACCCTGGAAACTTCAACCTGCCTCTCTTACACTGGACATTTCTGATCCCCAGCCCCATGGGCACCCCTACAATTAACACATACCATTACTTAATCCAATGCTACACATTCCTTTTCCTCATGCCCTTCTGCACATTTCTCATACCTGGCTCCATACACCCAGTAGCCGGTTGTGTAATGTAAAATTATAGGGCATTTTTAACAGTGCATTTACCTGTAAGGTACTGTAAAACAACATGGGTAAAACAACAGTACCAAAGATTACTGTAAAAAACGGAGTAGCTGCAGTTATGGATGTCTGGAGCCCAGAAGTTTTGGACTAAAGACTTCTGCGCATGTGCAGGATCTGCTGAGCCCTCCCCCTCCGAGTCCTTTCAGTTCCTACTCAGTGCTCACTCACTCTGTGACTCCGCTGTCGAATGTTTATGCAATCAATGCAAACATAACTTCGACATGCAGCTATTTACTCTAGGTAAGCTATACATAGCCTATACAGCATATCAACAAGCAAGAAAGACAGGCGGCAAAGAGCGGTTTAATGTGCAAATATTGGCTATTGGGAGGCAGAGTTATTTTTTCAGCAACTCAGCATCACACAGTGCAGTTAGCTGATAGTTTTGCCCCAATGCAATGGGTAGACTGCACCTTGCTTGTGTTAAGGCAATATCCATTACAACAGACAGATAGCCTTCATATACACTGAGTGTACAAAACATTAGGAACACCTTCCTAATATTGATTTGGACCCACTTTTGCCCTCAGAACAGCCTCAATTTGTCAGGGCATGGACTCTACAAAGTGTGGAAAGCGTTCCAGTGGGATGCTGGCCCACGTTGTCTCCAATGCTTCCCACAGTTGTGTCAAGTTGGTTGGATGTCCTTTGGGTGGTGAACCATTCTTGGTACACATGGGAAACTGTTGAGCATGAAAAACCCAGCAGCTTTGAAGTTCTTGACACACTCAAACCGGTGCGCCTGGTACCTACTACCATACCCTGTTCAAAGGCACTTTAACCTGTTTCCTCCCCTTCATCTACACTCATTGAAGTTTATTTAAGCCCACCTAGAAACACCTGATTTATCCCACAGCATTAATGAATAAGACGGGTAGAAAATGAATCTGTTCATGTCATAAGTAAAGGCCTTTCAAAAAGAGGCTGTCATGATTGACTGTGGCACATATTTAACACGTATTGCTTGTTACAGAAGACTACTGTTGTACATTGAATATCCACTAGCAGATTTTTGTTGCATCTCCACTATATCTGTCATGTTACTGTGGTCATTTTAAAAGTCAATAAACATGTGTGTAGATTATACACTTTCGATCCCCCCGGTGTACATGCCGGTGTCCATGCCCCTGAACATCCATAGGCTGGAGTCACCTGACATATGTGTTAGGCCGAGAAACATTATTTAGATGGTTGTTTTATTGTTGTTGAAAGCTTGAAATGTACACAATGCAAAGGGACCTTGTTTCTAACACCCCAGGCAGAGACATGAGGTCTCCCTCCTCATCGCCCTGGGACTGTGCCATGAAACTGCTTGCAGGCACTGTGTCTCCGCGCAGCTTCATCTACCCTCTGTCGGATGCTGAAACCAAGGCTATGGAGGAGTACATCCAGGAGGCTCTCCAACAAGATTTCATCCACACATTCACCTCCGATGCGTCGGCAGCATTTTTCTTCATAGCCAAATGGACGGAGGTATCCACTACAGAGGCCTCAATTCCATCACCACCAAGTACCAAGAAAACCTACCCTCTCCTGTTGGTGCCGGCCAGTACAGTTCCATGGTGCTCATTTTTATACAACATCGGACCTGCAAAGTGCCTACAATCTCCTCCGCATCTGGGAGGGGGATGAATGGAAAACGGCATTCAGCACAATGTTCCAACACTAGTCTCAACGTCAACAGTGAAGAGGCGACTCCGGGATGCTGGCCTTGCAGAGTTGCAAAGAAAAAGACACATCTCAGAATGGCCAATAAATATAAAAGATTAAGATGGGCAAAAGAACAGACACTGGACAGAGGAACACTGCCTAGAAGGCCAGCATCCCAGAGTTGCCTCTTCACTGTTGACGTTGAGACTGGTGTTTTGCGGGTACTATTTCATGAAGCAGCCAGTTGAGGGCTTGAGGTGTTTGTTTCTCCAACTAGGCACTCTAATGTACTTGTCCTCTTGCTCAGTTGTGCACTGGGGCCTCCCACCCCTCTTTCTATTCTGGTTATAGCCAGTTTGCGCTATTCTGTGAAGGGAGTAGTACACAGCGTTGTACGAGATCTTCCGTTTCTTGGCAATTTCTCGCAAGGAATAGCCTTCATTTCTCAGAGCAAGAATAGCCTGACGAGTTCAGAAAAAAGGTATTTGTTGCTGGCCATTTTGAGCCTGTAATCGAACCCACAAATGCTGATGCTCCAGATACCCAACTAGTCTAAAGAAGGCTAGTTTTATTGGTTCTTTATTCAGCAAAACAGTTTTCAGCTGTGTTAACATAATTAGAAAATTGGTTTTCCAATGATCAATTAGCCTTTTAAAATTATAAACTTGGATTAGCTAACAGAACATGCCATTGGAACACAGGAGTGATGGTTGCTGATAATGGGCCTGTGTACACCTATGTAGATATTCCATTAAAGAATCTGCCATTTCCAACTACAATAGTAATTCAACATTAACAATGTCTACACTATATTTCTGATTAATTTTATGCTATTTTTGTCCGGCTCTGTATGAAGGCGAAGTCAGGTGCAGGAGAGCAGAGTATGATTAAATAAAGTGCACTTTATTATAGTTCCAAACCGGGAGCACAACAAAACAAACGCGCTCAAAAAACAGGCATTTTTCAGCCTTGACATACAGGTCATGCTCCAACAGTCATCCAAGTACCTTGCTCACCAAGGACACATGCTCGGGGCGTGTAGCGGAGTATATCTGAATGTCATCGATATACACCACAACACCCTGCCCGTGCCGGTCCCAGAAAATCTCATCTACAAAGGATTGGAAAACTGATGGAGCATTCTTCAACCCGTACGGCATGACGAGGTACTCATAAAATACCCTGTGGTGGTACTGAACGCTGTCTTCCACTTGTCTGCCTCTCGGATACGCACCAGGTTGTACACACTCCTGAGATCCAGTCAATGCACCGGCGTAAACCTCCATCCTTCTTCACAATAAAGAAACTTGAGGAGGCAGGTGAAGTAGAGGGCCGAATGTACCCCTGATGCAGGGATCCAGAGACATATGTATCCATAGCCACCGTCTCTGCTTGTGACAGGGGATACAATTGACTCCTGGGAAGCGCAGCGTCTGCCAGGAGATTTATCGCACAATCCCCCCCGTCGATGAGGTGGTAATTGAGTTGCCTTCTTTTTACAGAAGGCGAGAGCCAAATCAGCATATTCTGGGGGGATGTGCACGGTGGAGACCTGATCTGGACTTTCCACCATGGTAGTGTAACAGTATAACTTTAGACCGTCCCCTCGCCCATACTCGGGCGCGAACCAGGGACCCTCTGCACACATCAACAACAGTCACCCACGAAGCATCGTTACCCATCGCTCCACAAAAGCCACGGCCCTTGCAGAGCAAGGGGAACCACTACTTCAAGGTCTCAGAGCAAGTGACGTCACCGATTGAAACGCTATTTAGCACGAACCACCGCTAACTAAGCTAGCCGTTTCACATCCGTTACAGTAGCACCAACGGAAACCCCTACACACCTCCCTGAGCACTCTCGGGACCACCCCTTGAGAGCCCTCTGTTGCCAGGAAATAGTTGGGTTATGCAGAGCCAACCAAGGAAGGCCTAGTACCACAGGAAATGCAGGTGAGTCAATGAGAAAGAGACTGATTCTCTCTTCATGATTCCCCTGCATAACCATGGCCAAGGAGATGGTGGCCTCCCTAATTAGCTCAGACCGTAATGGTCAACTATCTAGAGCGTGTACCGGGAAGGGTCTAACTAGAGGAAAAATGTGGATCCCAAACCTAATGGCTAATGCTCTGTCGATAAAATTCCCAGCTGCGCCTGAATCGACGAGCGCCTTAAGCTGGGAATGTGGGGAAAACTCAGGGAAACAAACAGGCACAAACAGTTGATCAACAGAGGACTCTGGATGAGTGTGGTGCAAACTCACCTGTGTTGATGCCAGAGTGCCCTGCCTGTTGCCTCGATTCCCAGAACCAACACGGCACCGACCGGCAGTGTGTCCTCTGCGGCCACAGATGGAGCACGTGATGGTTCCTCCTCCCGTCTCCCTATGAGCAGCCCCTCCTAACTCCATGGGCACCGGAGCGGGGGTGCTGGACGATGGAACCGACAGAGGCCCCTCTGGACATCCGCGGGTGAACAGCAGGTTATCCAACCGGATGGAAAAATCCACCAGTTGGTCAAAGGTAATGGTGGCATCCCTGCAGGCCAGCTCACGTCGTAAGTCCTCTCGTAGGCTGCATCTACAGTGGTGGATGAGGGCCATGTCTTTCCAGCCTGCTCCAGCGGCCAAGGTTCGGAATTCAAGGGCAAAGTCCTGGGCGCTCCTCATCCCCTGCCTCAAATGGAAGAGCCTCTCCCCGCCGCTCTGCCCTCACGTGGATGGTCGAAGATGGCCCCGAAGCGACGGGTGAAATCCTCGAAGTGGTCTGGAGCTGTGTCTCCTTCTCTCCACACGGCGTTTGCACACTCCAGAGCTCTTCCTGTGAGGCAGGAGACGGCCACTCTCTCCCCTCCCGAGGGAGCTGGGTGCACAGTGGCCAGGTAGAGGTCCAGTTGTAGCAAGAATCCCTGGAACTGTGCTGCAATTCCATCATACTCCCTCAGAAGGGAGAGACGCATTCCCCCCGAATCTCCTCCGTTGGCCTGGAGAGCACGATCCATCATGGCACCAAGATGACGTAGCATGGCCGAATGTTCCTGGCCGCGCTCCTCGACTCTTCTAACCGGGGTACCTGATCCTGCTGACTCCATGTCAATCGGTGTGTAATTCTGTCAGGCTGTGTATGAAGGCGAAGTCAGGTGCAGGAGAGCAGAGTATGATTAAATAAAGCACACTTTATTATAGTTCCAAACCGGGAGCACAACAAAACAAACACACTCAAAATAATGGAACAATAAAGTAAAGCGCTTAACAACCACAACATAATATGAAAATAATTACACACAAAACATTATGGGAAACAGAGGGTTAAATACAAGTAGATTGATTGGGGAAATGAAAACCAGGTAAGTATGAAAACAAGACAAGACAAATGGATCAATGAAAAATGGAGCGGCGATGGCTAGAAAGCCGGTGACGTCGATCGCCGAACAAACAAGGAGAGGAGCCGACTTCGGGGGAAGTCGTGACAATTTTAATGGACAAAAAAATGCTTTCCTTTCAAAACAAGAACATTTCTAAGTGACCCCAAACTTTTGAACGGTAGTGTATATAAAAACATTTTTGGTGCTTGCTTGTTTTGCATGTTATTTTGGCATTAATACGTGTCACATATCAGTTTGAAAACAATGTGTCATTCAGTTAATAAAGCTGCAGACTCAAATGGTCTATTTTTGGTTTTCTTTATCCATTATTTTACCAGGTAAGTTGACTGAGAACACGTTCTCATTTGCAGCAACGACCTGGGGAATAGTTACAGGGGAGAGGAGGGGATGAATGAGCCAATTGTAAACTGGGGATTATTAGGTGACCTTGATGGTTTGAGGGCCAGATTGGGAATTTAGCCAGGACACCAGGGTTAGTACCCCTACTCTTACGATAAGTGCCATGGCATCTTTAATGACCTCAGAGAGTCGGGACACCTGTTTAACGTCCCATCCGTAGTTGTCTTTCACCCATATTGTTACACATAATAGACACGTCTCTCATGATAAATTAACTTTTCCTGTTATTAAGGCTGTGATTTTAACTATACCTATCGCCTTATGTCTATTTCTGTTCTCTGCTACTGCACGGCAAGCGGTACCGATGCACCAAGTCAGGAACCAACAGGACATTGAACAGCTTCTACCCACAAGCCATAAGACTGCTAAAGAGTTAGTCTGTAGCTGTTTGGTAAAATATTTAACTAACTTTTTCAAATCAAACTGTACTTTTCACATGCACCGAATACAACAAGTGTAGACTTACCGTGAATTGCTTACTTACATGCCCTTAACCAACAGTGCAATTCAAGAAGAGTTAAGAAAATATTTATCAAATAGACTAAAATAAAAAGTAATAATAAAAAGCAACACAATAAGAATAACAATAATGAGGCTATATAAAGGAGGCACCGGTACTGAGTCAGTGTGCGGGGGTACAGGTTAGAGGTCATTTGTACATATACTGTAGGTGGGGGTGAAGTGACTAGATAATAAACAGCGAGTAGCAGCAGTGTACAAAAGGCTGTTGAGGAGCCTTTTGGTCCTAGACTTGGCGCTTCGGTACCGCTTGCCGTGCGATAGCAGAGAAAACAGTCTATACCTTGGGTGACTGGAGTCTCTGTCAATTTTAAGGGCTTTCCTCTGACACCGCCTATTACATAGGTCCTGGCTGGCTGGAAGCTTGGCCTCAGTGATGTACTGGGCCGTTCGCACATACGCTGATGTTTACTATCTGTCACTTTATTCCTAGTTAAATGTACATATCTAACTAAATGACCTCGTACCCCTACACATCGAGACTGTACTGATACCCTCATTATCTGTCTATTATTACTTGTTTTTACTTTTCTATTATTTCTCTATTTTCTTTCTCTCTGCATTGCTGGGAAGGACCTGTCAGTAACATTTCACTGTTAACCTGTTGTTTACGAAGCATGTGACTAATAACATTTTATTTCGATTGTGTTTCATTTCAGGTCCTGGATTCACAGCTTGTTGATGAGAAAGGTCGAAGGAGAATGAAGAGAACAAGAACCGTGCCAGCTAACAGGCGGGCCGCAAACAGGCAAATAACGGTACAGTAGAACAGTGGTGTGCAGAACAGCATCACGCAACATACAACTTGCTGGTTCCATCTATCAATCAAAAACTACAAGTGGCTTCAGTGTGCATGCGATCACCAACACTGGACAACTGAGGGTGGAGAAACATTGCCTAGCGTACACTGCGCCCAGCCCGCCACAGGTGCGCGATGAGACAAGGACACCCCTACCGACCTCCCTAACCCGGGCGACGCTAGGCCAATTGTGCGTCGCCCCACGGACCTCCCGGTCGCGGCCGGTTACGACAGAGCCTGGGCGCAAACCCAGGACTCTGATGGCACAGCTGGCGCTGCAGTACAGCGCCCTTAACCACTGCGCCACCCGGGAGGCCCATCAAGTAACTTTTTAAGACCAAGATAAAGCAGCGATTTAGATTCATTGCCCTTGTATCTTGTATAAAACTGGTAGAGTTATAGAAATGTATGTCACTTTTTCCTTCCATTGACCTTCAACACATCGTGTAAGTGTTATTCTAACTGGTTGACTTCATACTGGGTCAGGGTTGAGGGTTTCACCTCACTCCCAATGGCCATTCTCTAAAATATATTTTTGACACTTCTGCTTCAAGTACTGTATATCCTTTTGCCACTCAGCAACAAAGGTGTTGTTTTCAGTGATTTATGGTGTTGGGGAACAAACTGTATTAGTTTGAGCCTTGCAAGTCGACACAAGTTCATATTTTCCAGGAATTGACATTGCACCGGAGCCAGCAGTGTTGAAGGCAGAGGTAGGTCACAGACATGGAAAGCCCCAGGAGCGCTCTCTCCTCAAGCTGCCACGGCTCAGCATGGGTCAAGTCAGAGGAACTACAGACAGTGGATAGATTTATAGAAGCCCTGGTATTAATGTGGATGCCTCTCTCTCTCCTTACCTGCCATCTTTCAATGAAGAGGTGTATTTTTCCACATGTCCCCCTCCAAACAGTGCCCTGAGGAATGCAGTGTTTTCAGAGATCTGTCTGTCTTTGCCCTCTGATTGTAAAACACACAGAGAAAAATAATGAAGGCCCACCACTGTAAGTGGATATATGTCATGAGGCTGACAGTCATTTCTTTGGATAAATCAGACCAATAGGAGTCCTCCTGGGGTAGCGTCTGGTTATCGTAAGGGCAATGAGGTGGTCTAGTCACTGAGCCTAGTGGTTATCATTAAAGGTGCATAGTCTTTAGATACTAGAACCTTTGTCCCTAATGGCACCCTGTTCCCTATCTAGTGCACTACTTCTGAACAGGACCCATATGGCTCTGGTTAAAAGTAGTGAGTGCACTAAATAGGGAATAGGGTGTCATTTGGGAAGTATGTTTGTCACAGAGAGTAGCTGTTAACATGAAATCATCTCAAAGCCTGTTAAAATGACTTAAATGTGAATCTCTTGTTTGCTCCTTTAATCAGGGAGATCTTTCTCTGCTGTCAGGCAGCTTGAATCGTTGCTAAGAACAAAGGAGTAGAGTGAGAACTAGAGTAACTGTTACAACATAACACCATAATGTTCTGTGAACTTTTGTCTATTTCTCTTGATCTTCACTGAGATGCTATCGACTATAAATCTACTCAAACGTTGTGTGAGATTTGATCTAATCATAATCAATCTAATTATAACCACAGAGTGTAAACCTCTGTTCTAGCAGTGTGTGAGCGCTGTGTTTGGATGAAACAATGATATTCACGAACAAGACATCCCACTGGAGCTGGAAGTTCAGCTGTTGTCTGCCTGGTGGACTGACTGAGAGGAGCCCATCAAGGTCCAAGGCAATATACTATGTGAGTAACACAATTAGGTACAGTGTATCATTACTTTGGCTTGATGAACATACAATTGAGCACTCTTTGTTTAGTAAAAGTAGACCTCCTTGTTATCCTTTGCAGTGAAAACATTGCTGTTTGGTCGGGGGTTGATTGAAGAACCTGCTGTTTTAGGTTGACTTGACAATGCCTGTTCAAAAGAAAACAGGCTTCAGGACAGTCACTCCAGGACTGTGTCAATTTATTTTACCTTTATTTAACTAGGCAAGTCAGTTAAGAACAAATTCTTATTTTCAATGACAGCCTAGGAACAGTGGGTTAACTGCCTGTTCAGGGGCAGAACGACAGATTTGTACCTTGTCAGCTCGGGGGTTTAGAGCTTGCAACCTTCCGGTTACTAGTCCAACGCTTTAACCATTAGGCTACCCTACCGCCCCATAAACAATAAACAATGTTGAGGACAGTATGATCTTTTGACACAAGAAAGCGCTGCTGGAACAGGGTGTTTTTTTTCTTTCCCCTCTGAGCAATGCTTCAAAGCCAACACCTCGTGAAATAGCTGGATAATTGCAATGGATGACTTGCAACACCAATACACATGGGTTTGGAGCTTTTTGTTGACTGTTGTGTGGCATTCAAATCCCCCACTCAGTATAATTCTCTGTTCCAGGCCACTGGCCAGCCATAGTAATCTGTAGTTTATTTTTTGCCTGGTCAGCTCAGTGCACGAGCCATTTGGGATGAAGACATTAGTGCACTGAGATGACCAGACCTAGTGGGCCAGGTGCTTTCTCATCCATCTCTGTCATCTGAGATCTCTCCACTTAAAGGTTTTGAAGGAAGCTCAGGCCCAGCATATCTTCAGATCTCTATCTTCACCCCATTTCTCTCAGATTGTTTATCAATAATGCCTCATAGGTTTTTAATTCAATGCATAAATTGAATAATTTCCAAGCGTTAAAGGTATTTATGGAACATGATACATTATTGTATCAAAAAGACAACCAAGTTGTTACTATCAAACATATTTATTTATTTTTACAAGAGAAACTGTTAAGTCTCATGTCACATGTACTTATTGAAGACTTAAAGACTTCATCATTGGCAGTGTACAAGATCCCACAAATTGGGCATGGCACAACATAGCACAATGTGCACACCACACAATAATCGAGTGAGCCCCTTTCTCTAGCTGGGCTTGGTATGGGCTATCCTGTGTTGGGCTGGATTAATTAAAGCGGTTGCTCAGGCTCTCCAGCCTGCTCAGGCTCTCCAGAGCCCATTGAGTAAAATCAGAACATCGCTTATTTTCGTAACCGCTTGAATTACTCCTGGGTATCCCTAATTGGGCATAATTACATGTTTGTTTGATATTGTTATTGTGTAAGAACGTCTGTGTGTGCAATGCTGGAGATATGACCAGAGAGGTATGTAAGATAGAAAACATCTCAGCAAACATGACCCCATTGGCTCCATGTGGGTATTTGGTAGGCAAGGTGGGCACGGGCTAGCCCACAGCAGTCCCGCATCAGCCCAACAGGTCTAGCCAACACCAAGCCCAACACAGGCGAGCCCACACCAGCCCAACACAGAATAGCCCACACCAGCACAGAAGATTCCCTGCTTATTGCCCGCCAGGAATTAATAACACAACCAATGCTTAGTTCAAACCACAGGTCACGGTATAGCTGGGAATAACTGAGGATACCCAGACAATATAAAATAGAATAGAATATAAAAGAATGCGGTAGAATATAATATGATAGAATAGAAAAGAATAGAGACATTTTAGATGTTTTGTTTATAAGATAATTTTACTTTACCAGCATGAAAATCCAATCCATACAGGACATGATACAGTGGAGCAGGGGTGTCACGCAACGCAAATATCTGAAGTGGCACACAGTACGTGCGGATGGCTGGAGGTGGTCCGTAAGGAGTTGCAATCTAGAGCCATAATCATTATGCTTAATTCTATGTAAAAAAAAACTATGTTTATTTCTCTGCATATCTAAGCATACCTCTTGAGCTGTCTGTATCCTCCTGACTAGTGGTTATTTTTTTAAAGAAATTAAATATGCTTCTCTTCATCTAAAATCTGGGTAAAAGATTGAGTCATGTGAGTCATATTCAGTATATTGTGTAATTGCTTGCTTTTCTAAAGTCTGCCAACCTTGCCAGAAGGCATGCCAGCTAAGATAGTTAGACAGGCTAGCTAATTGTTGTTTGGCTGATACCTGATCCTCCTTGATATTTAATTCTGAATAAAAAATGCAACATCACACTTGGTGTAAACCTTTTTAGTAAGCATTCACCATCACATTGAAATTATACTGTGAAATACATTTTAATTAAAGCTATTGAAATTTGGAAATTATTCTGTCTCAAGTACCATTTACCTTAGGATCAACTTAAGTCAACTTTGAATAAGACCATCATTTAAACTATACAGCCAACAGACTATTATTGACATCAGTCTTCATTGAAGACTACCTGTTCTGGAGGACATCTGCAATTTATTATTTTCATTAGGATCCCCAGGGGCGTTGCCAGAAATGAAAGAAAAAAAAAACAACCGGACATAGATTAGATTGTTTGGGATAGGGGGCAGCATTTTCACTTTTGGATGAATAGCGTGCCCAGAGTGAACTGCCTCCTACTCAGTCCCAGATGCTAATATATGCATATTATTATTCATTTTGGATAGAAAACACTCTGAAGTTTCTAAAACTGTTTGAATGATGTCTGTGAGTATAACACAATTCATATGGCAGGCGAAAACCTGAGGTAAATCCAATCCCTTTAAAGTTTAACTCAGTAATTGGCCCGCCTCCATAAGCACCGACATGATCTAGCTCATGGGACAGCTCTTTTCTACTGTTCCGACTAAAAACTAAAAACCTCACCTGAAGAAATCCTCTTCAGACCATGCGTTCCTCGATCACTGAGGGGGTGAAGGTTTGAGTAGAGACCACAAAAACCTCAGTATAAGCTAAGGTTCTAATGGTTGTTGAATTCCTAACCAAACCACGTGGAGCATTGGCTACACGGGTGGAAATGGTTAAACTCCAAGACTATCGATCCCGACAGAATAAGAGCAAATCTTAGATACTAATTTCTAGTCTGCAGCTAGAAATTATGTACCATTGGATGCCATTGGAAGACAGACAAAACATCTATTCTATAACAACATTTCTGAATGGTATTCTGAAGTATCTATTCTAACCACAAGAGACTTCACGGAAGCAGAGAGCCGATCAGATGAACTTTCCAACGGAAAGACGGACGATTCCAACAGAGATCACGACGACACACTGATCACAGGGCAGCTGTTAGTAGAGCTTCTGTTCCCAGTTGATCACTTGGTTTCATTGTTCCTTTTACAGTATAACTGCTCCCTGTACCAAAACTGCATAAGCACATAACATGAAGGAATTCATTTTGGAGCCGCTGCAAGAAGTACCATCAGCCAAAGGTGTGTGTACAGTACTTGTTACTGACAAGGTTCTCCATTTCATACATATGTCATTTAGCTTATACCAGGGCTCACTTTAGTTGGCTTCAACACTTACAGCACAGTTCATTCAGAAAGTATTCACACCCCTTGACATTTTCTACATTTTGTTGTGTTACAATCTGAATGTAATATGTATTACGTGTCACTGGCCTACACATAATACCCCACAATGTCAAAGTGGAATTATGATTTTAGAAATGTGTACAAATAAAAAAAAACATGAAAAGATGAAATGTCTTGTGTCAATAATTATTCAACTCCTTTGTTATGGCAAGCCTAAATAAGTTCAGGAGAAAAATGTTAGTTAACAAGTCACATAATAACTTACATGGACTCACTCTGTGTGTCACAAATATTACCGAAGGTGGCTCCCCTTCTTGTTCGGGTGGCGCTCGGCGTAGCTGCCACCTATCCTTTGTTCCGTGTTCCCAGGTTTTGTCTAATTGGTTTCACCTGTTCATTGTTTGGTTGTTAGGGTGGGGTTATTTAAGTTTTTTTAGCCCGCTTCTGTTTGTGCGGGCTTGTTCTTCTGTATTTGTGAGAGGTGTTAGTGTTTTGTTGGGTTTTCTCGCTGTCCTGGTATTTTACCTAAGGGTACTATTTGTTTTTATAGTTATGCCTGTGTTGGGTAATACTATTTTGTTCTTTTGATTTTGGACATTAAAGCGTGTTTTTTCCCACATCCTTTGCTCTCTGCGCCTGACTCCACACCCATTCACTCATTGAGCGTTACAGGATCCCGCACCTACCTTATGGAGTCAGCAGGAGCAGCGACCACCCCTCTCCCCACGATGGAGGAGAGAGTCTTTCATCACACGTCCATCCTCCATCACATCGGATCAGCGATGGATGAAATGATGGAGAGGATGGACCGTTGGGAGAGGAGTGGTCTCCCTACCACCCCTCCCACCAGCAACTCTACCATCTCCTCCAGCGGGATCCGGTGCCAGCGCTCTGCGCATTAGAGAGGCATGAGAGGTTGTTCCATCTCTGGCAGGGGACGAGGAGCGCGCAGGACTTCGCACTGGATTTCTGGACTGGCTTGTCGGGACACTATAGACCTGTCAATCCGGTTAGACCATGTGCTAGCTGCTCACAGACGTTCTGAAAGGGTCCTGTTAGTTCCACCTCCTGACCCTCACGCTCCTATCCAGATGGAGCTAGGAGGGGCCGCATCTAGGGAGATCAGAGGAGGAGGCTCCTCCTGTACCAGTTGTGGCCTGAGAGGGCACACTTCAGGTCGGTGCTGGAGGAGTTCATCTGGGAGTCGAGAGGGCAGGCAGAACACTCCTCGGTTACCCCAGGTGAGTCAGCACCACACTCTCCCAGAGTTTCCTGTTGGTCACATGTTTTTATTAATTTGTTTCCTTAAATTTGTTCCCTCTCTCCAGCATAAGGCGCTAGTCGATTCAGGCGCAGCTGGGAACTTTATAGATTGCGGACTCGCTCAGAGGTTGAGGATTCCGTTAGTTAAGGTAGAACCCCCTTTTCCCGTGCACTCTTTAGATAGTCGAAGTTAGGGTCAGGGCTGGTCAGGGAGGCCACAATTCCTTTGGAGATGATTACGCAGGGGAATCATAAGGAGCGGATTAGTCTGTTCCTTATCGATTCACCTGCGTTTCCGGTGGTGCTGGGGATTCCCTGGCTGGCTATTCACAATCCGACGATTTCGTGGAAACAGGGAACTCTCCAGGGGTGGTCTGATGAGTGTTCAGGCAGGTGTGTAGGAGTTTCCATCGGTGCGACAACGGTGGAGAGTCCAGACCAGGTTTCCACCGTGCGCATTCCCGCTGAGTATGCCGATTTGGCTATCGCGTTCAGTAAAAAGAAAGTGACCCAATTACCACCCCATCGACAGGGGGATTGCGTGATAAACCTCCAGGTAAATGCTGCTCTCCCCAGGAGTCATGTGTATCCTTTATCCCAGGAGGAGACGTTGGCTATGGAGACATATGTCACGGAAGCTCTGGGACAGGGGTACATTCGGCCCTCCATGTCACCCGTCTCCTCGAGTTTCTTTTTTGTGAAGAAAAAGGATGGTGGTTTGCGTCCGTGTATTGATTATCGAGGTCTCAATTCCATCTCGGTGGGTTTTAGTTGCCCACTACCTCTCATCGCTACGGCAGTGGAATCATTTCACGGAGCGCAGTTCTTCACGAAACTGGATCTCAGGAGCGCATATAATCTGGTGCGTATTCGGGAGGGAGATGAGTGGAAAACCGCGTTTAGTACCACATCTGGCCATTATGAGTACCTCGTCATGCCGTACGGGTTAAAGAATGCCCCAGCTATCTTTCAATCCTTCGTGGATGAGATTCTCAGAGACCTGCACGGACAGGGTGTGGTGGTGTATATTGACGATATTTTGATCTACTCCGCTACACGCACCGCGCATGTGTCTCTGGTGCGCAAGGTTCTTGGGTGACTGCTGGAGCATGACCTGTACGTGAAGGCGGAAAAATGTGAGTTTTCCAAACGAGTAGTTTCCTTCCTGGGTTATCGCATTTCCAGCTCGGGGGTGGTAATGGAAGGTGACCGTGTCAAGGCCGTGCGTAATTGGCCGACTCCGACCACGGTAAAGGAGGTGCAGCGGTTCTTAGGGTTTGCCAATTACTACCGGAGGTTTATCCGGGGTTATGGTCAGGTAGCAGCTCCTATTACCTCACTGCTGAAGGGGGGGCCGGTGCATTTGCAGTAGTCAGCAGAGGCGAACGGAGCTTTCCTCAGGTTGAAGGCGCTGTTCACCGAGGCGCCGGTGTTGGCGCTTCCGGACCCTTCTTTGGCGTTCATAGTAGAGGTGGACGCATCCGAGGCTGGGGTTGGAGCGGTGCTCTCACAGTGCTCGGGTGCGCCACCGAAGCTCCGCCCCTGTGCTTTTCTTTCAAAGAAGCTTGGGCCAGCGGAGCGGAATTATGATGTGGGGGACAGGGAGTTGTTGGCTATGGTTAAGGCCCTGAAGGTGTGGAGACACTGGCTTGAGGGGGCTAAGCACCCTTTCCTCATCTGGACTGACCACCGTAACCTGGAGTATATCCGATCAGCTAGCAGACTGAATCCTCGTCAGGCAAGGTGGGCCATGTATTTCACCAGATTTCGTTTTACGATCTCGTATCGACCAGGTTCCCTCAACACTAAGGCCGACGCGCTGTCCCGCCTCTATGACACTGAGGACTGGTCCATCGATCCTACTCCCATCATTCCGGCGGCTAAGCTGGTGGCACCAGTAGTATGGGAGGTGGACGCGGACATCGAGCGGGCGCTAAGGGAGGAACCTGCGCCTCCACAGTGTGGAGGGCATTTATGGAACGTCTGGGGGTCTCGGTCAGCCTGACCTCAGGGTATCACCCGGAGAGTAATGGGCAAGTGGAGAGAGTGAACCAGGAGGTGGGTAGGTTTCTGCGGTCGTAATGCCAGGACCGGCCAGGGAAGTGGGCGAGATGCATCCCCTGGGCTGAAATGGCCCAGAATTCACTAAGCCACTCCTCTACCAACATGTCACCGTTTCAGTGCGTGTTGGGGAACCAGCCGGTCCAGGCACCATGGCATCAGAGCCAGACTGAGGCTCCTGCGGTGGAGGAGTGGGTGCAGCACTCTAAGGAGACCTGGAGTGCCGTCCAGGAGTCATTATGTCAGGCGAGTGGACGGCAGAAGAAGAGCGCTGACCGTCACCGCAGTGAGGCCCCCGTGTTTGCACCGGGGGACAGGGTCTGGCTCTCGACCTGAAACCTGCCCCTCCGCTTGCCCTGCCGGAAGCTGGGTCCGCAGTGTGTAGGGCCATTTAAAGTCCTGAGGAGAATAAACAAGGTTTGTTATCGATTATTACTTCCTTCGTATCATCGCATTAACCCCTCATTTCATGTGTCTCTCCTCAGGCCGGTGGTAGCTGGTCCCATGCAGGAAGGTGAGGTTCCGGAGGTCCCTTCGACCCCTCTGGACATCGAGAGGTCCCCGGCGTACACGATACAAGCTATTCTGGACTCAAGACGCCGGGTGAGGGGCCTGCAGTACCTCGTTGACTGGGAGGGGTACGGTCCGGAGGAGAGGTGCTGGGTCCCGGTGGGGGATATTCTGGATCCATCTATGTTGAGAGAGTTCCTTCACCTCCATCCGGATCGCCCTGCGCCTCGGCCACCGGGTCTCCCCGAGGCCGGCGTCGGCACGCTGCGGGAGCTGCGCGTCGGGGGGGGGGGGGGGGGGGGGTACTGTCACGAATAGTACCGAAGGTGGCTCCCCTTCTTGTTCGGGTGGTGCTCGGCGGTCGTCGTCGCCGGTCTACTAGCTGCCACCAATCCTTTTTTCCGTGTTCATTTGGTTTTGTCTAATTGGTTTCACCTGTTCATTGTTTGGTTGTTAGAGTGGGGTTATTTAAGTTCCTTTTAGCCCGCTTCTGTTTCTGCGGGCTTGTTCTTCTGTATTTGTGAGAGGTGTTAGTGTTTTGTTGGGTTTTCTCGCTGTCCTGGTATTTTACCTAAGGATACTATTTGTTTTTATAGTTACGCCTGTGTTGGGTAATACTATTTTGTTCTTTTGATTTTGGACATTAAAGCGTGTTTTTTCCCACATCCTTTGCTCTCTGTGCCTGACTCCACACCCATTCACTCATTGAGCGTTACACTGTGTCCAATAATAGTGGTTCAAATGATTTTTTGATTGACTACCTCATCTCTGTACTCCACACATACAGTTACTACACTGCTCAAAAAAATAAAGGGAACACTTAAACAACACAATGTAACTCCAAGTCAATCACACTTCTGTGAAATCAAACTGTCCACTTAGGAAGCAACACTGATTGACAAATTTCACATGCTGTTGTGCAAATGGAATAGACAACAGGTGGAAATTATAGGCAATTAGCAAGACACCCCCAATAAAGGAGTAGTTCTGTAGGTGGTGACCACAGACCACTTTTCAGTTCCTATGCTTCCTGGCTGATGTTTTGGTCACTTTTGAATGCTGGCGGTGCTTTCACTCTAGTGGTAGCATGAGACGGAGTCTACAACCCACACAAGTGGCTCAGGTAGTGCAGCTCATCCATGATGGCACATCAATGCGAGCTGTGGCAAGAAGGTTTGCTGTGTCTGTCAGCGTAGTGTCCAGAGCATGGAGGCGCTACCAGGAGACAGGCCAGTACATCAGGAGACGTGGAGGAGGCCGTAGGAGGGCAACAACCCAGCAGCAGGACCGCTACCTCCGCCTTTGTTCAAGGAGGAGCAGGAGGAGCACTGCCAGAGCCCTGCAAAATGACCTCCAGCAGGCCAAAAATGTGCATGTGTCTGCTCAAACGGTCAGAAACAGACTCCATGAGGGTGGTATGAGGGCACGACATCCACAGGTGGGGGTTGTGCTTACAACCCAACACCGTGCAGGACGTTTGGCATTTGCCAGAGAACACCAAGATTGGCAAATTCGCTACTGGCGCCTGTGCTCTTCACAGATGAAAGCAGGTTCACACTGAGCACATGTGACAGACGTGACAGAGTCTGGAGACGCCGTGGAGAACGTTCTGCTGCCTGCAACATCCTCCAGCATGACCGGTTTGGCGGTGGGTCAGTCATGGTGTGGGGTGGCATTTCTTTAGGGGGCCGCACAGCCCTCCATGTGCTCGCCAGAGGTAGCCTGACTGCCATTAGGTACCGAGATGAGATCCTCAGACCCCTTGTGAGACCATATGCTGGTGCGGTTGGCCCTGGGTTCCTCCTAATGCAAGACAATGCTAGACCTCATGTGGCTGGAGTGTGTCAGCAGTTCCTGCAAGAGGAAGGCATTGATGCTATGGACTGGCCCGCCCGTTCCCCAGACCTGAATCCAATTGAGCACATCTGGGACATCATGTCTCGCTCCATCCACCAACGCCACGTTGCACCACAGACTGTCCAGGAGTTGGCGGATGCTTTAGTCCAGGTCTGGGAGGAGATCCCTCAGGAGACCATCCGCCACCTCATCAGGAGCATGCCCAGGTGTTGTAGGGAGGTCATACAGGCACGTGGAGGCCACACACACTACTGAGCCTCATTTTGACTTGTTTTAAGGACATTACATCAAAGTTGGATCAGGCTGTAGTGTGGTTTTCCACTTTAATTTTGAGTGTGACTTCAAATCCAGACCTCCATGGGTTGATAAATTTGATTTCCATTGATAATTTGTGTGATTTTGATGTCAGCACATTCAACTATGTAAAGAAAAAAGTATTTATTAAGAATATTTCATTCATTCAGATCAAGGATGTGTTATTTTAGTGTTTCCTTTATTTTTTTGAGCAGTGTATAAGGTCCCTCAGTCTAGCAGTGAATTTCAAACACAGATTGAACCACAAAGACCATGGAGGTTTTCCAATGACTTGCAAAGAAGGGCACCTATTGGTGGACGGGTAAAAAAAGCAGACACATTGAATATCCCTTTGAGCATGGTGAAGTTATTAATTACACTTTGGATGGTGTATAAATACACAGTCACTACAAAGATACAGGCGTCCTTCCTAACTCAGTTGCCGTAGTAGAGGAAGGAAACCGCTCAGGAATTTCACCATTAGGCCAATTGTGTTTTTGAAACAGTTAGAGTTTAGTGGTGTGATAGGAGAAAACTGAAGATGGATCAACAACATTGTAGTTACTCCACAATACTAACCTAAATGACAGAGTGAAAAGGAGAAAGCTTGTACAGAAAAAAATATTCCAAAAAATATTCCAAAATATGCATCATGTGCATCCTAAAGTGAAAAGAAATGTACTTTATGTCCTGAATACAAAGTATTATGTTATGGGCAAATCCAACACAAAACATCGCTGAGAACCACTCTTCATACTGTATTTCCAAGCATGGTGGTGGCTGCATCATGTTATGGGTATGCTTGTCATCGGCAAGGACTAGGGAGTTTTTTTTAAATAAAAATAAATGGAATAGAGCTAAGCACAGGCAGTGTCCTAGAGGAAAACCTGGTTCAGTCTGATTTCCAACAGATACTGGGAGACAAATTCCCATTCTAGCTGAACAATAACCTAAAACACAAGACAACATATACATTAGAGTTACTTACCAAGACGACATTACATGTTTGGGAGTGGCCTAGTTACAGTTTTTAGTTAAATTGCCTTGAAAATTGATGGTAAGACTTGAAAATGGCTGTCTAGCAATGATCAACAACCAACTTGACAGAGCTTAAAGAATTTTAATTATGTCCAAATATTGTACAATCCAGGTGTGCAATGCTCTTAGAGACTTACCCAGAAAGACACTGCTAAAGGTGATTATAGCATGTATTGACTTACGGGTGTGAATCCTGTCGTGGAAAATTGCAAGATTGTTTTAATGCTTGTAGGATTGTTATAATGCTTGTATTACATTATAATAGTTGTTACATTCGACAGAATAGAGTATTGTGTGTTTGTTCCACTGAAGATGGGCCCCTATGAGATTGCACTGACAGAGGAGATTTACGATGTCTTTGGGTAATAAAACCTAAAGAGAATTCCAGATAGTAAAGGTAATGTTTTTGTGCTATACCGTACCAGGGTGAGACGGGTTCCAGTTTGGAGTAGGAGGGGGCCAGACACTGGTCTTTACAATAAGAACTGTTGACACAGCAGTAACTGTCTGCAATGTTTTATAGATATTTTTCATACAAATCTTAACCTTTGTGAACTGTTCCTAAGATCTGTGGTTTGTCATGTAAGTTGAGAGGGGTGTATCTTGGCTATAAAAGATCTTTGTACTTTTCTGGTGGTACTTTTCAGTGGTTCATTAGAGATAGCTCTTGTTGACTTTCAATGATGCGCTATTGCAAAGCTTAATTATTAAAAAATATGTAGTTTAAGTATAACTCTGACTGGTGTGTAGTTTAACTCTCCTCATTTGGTAAAGCAGAAAAATGCCACAACAATCCTTATGTAAATGAGATATTTCTGTATTTCATTTACAATAAATATGCAAACATTTCAAGAAATATGTTTTCACTTTGTCATTATGGGTTATTATGTGTTGATGAGTGAGAATTTTTTTTTTTTAATCCATTTGAAATTCAGGCTGTAACAACAAAATATGGAATAAGTCAAGGGGTATGAATACTTCTGAATGCACCGTACATACATACTGTACATACATACATACATACAGGAGAGTTGTTATTCCCACTGAAGCAACAAAGACCCTTCACCATGATAAGGTGGAGTCCACGAGAGGGGAACAAAACTCTGAAACAAGGACCAGTACTGGGTGAAGCTGTGGTGGAGTCGAGGTTTCCAATGTCCTAGAAGACATTGTTCATTAGATGGTTGGAGAATGTGCAAATTCTAATTCAAATTTTATTTTTGTATTTTTTCTCCACAATTTTGTGGTATCCAATTGGTAGTTACAGTCTTGTCTCATCGCTGCAACTCCCGTACGGACTCAGGAGAGGCAAAGGCCAAGAGCCATGCGTCCTCTGAAACACAACAAAACCAAGCCACACTGCTTCTTGATACAATGCCTGCTTTACCCGGAAGCCAGCCACACCAATGTGTCAGAGGAAACACTGTACACCTGGCGACCGTGTCAGCGTGCATGCTCCCAGCCCGCCACAGGAGTCATTCTAGCACGATGGGAGAAGGACATCCCTGCCAGCCAAACCCTCCCCTAACCCGGCCAATTGTGCGCCACCCAATGGGTCTCCCGGTCGTGACAGAGCCTGTACTCGAACCAGGATCTCTAGTGCCTTAGACCACTGCGCCACTCGGGATAATGGGCCTATTCTTTGCAGATGGTTAGAACATTGGACAATGAGATTTCTGGCATTCACTTAAAACCTGTCCGCCGATTTCTTCGAGCTAACACAAATATACTTAATGAACAGACAATCTATAAAACATGAAAAACATTTGGAATAATACAAATTAAAAATAAAATGTTTCCAAAAAAACAAATAAGGTATATTGTTCCATACATCATGATACTTCTTCCTCTTCCTCAAGCTCCTTCCTGGTTTGGACAGTTGCAGTCAGAGTCATCTGCACCTTCCTCAACCTTGTCATGACTCCTCGTCTTGGAAGATACTTATATATAGTCTGGAATCAAACAGACATTATTACAGTATCATTACATAGAAACCAGTGGCTAATGAGAAACCTGATTCGTAAGTTTATTCACAAAAAAAATGGAGGACAGTGAAATACATATGTAGCAACTTAATTTGATCACCCAGTTGAGGGAACTGGAGAACTTCCCTGCAATGTAGGACATTTAACACTTGTAGTGTATTTGAGGTTTAACCTATTTAATCCCATTAGTCACAATAGTGACCGTAAAAAAACGTTTTCAGTTATAAGGTTTGAGAACAAGAGATTAAAAAAGTATGTTAACATAACGAGAGGACAAAGATTTTTGGTACACACCCTCTTTAAGGTGTCGAGTATTGATATATGCATTTGCAATTACTCTGTACTTTGTTCAGTGTGGTCATAGAATGAGTAAACATGTTGACGGCAACAATAGTGACCGGCAGGATAACACAGTGCATCCAGGTATAAACATACATAGTTCTTGTTCTATCTAACTTGTGTGAGAGCAAGATGTACATATAGGAAGAAACATAATACTGTACCACAAGAGAAAGATACACTTAGAGTGCATTTGCCATTCTGGTAAAATGCATTGTCTATTGTATAGGACAGGAAGCCAAAGTAAGGCCATGAGAGCATAGGACAGCTGGACATACCAAGGTCAGAGGGACATACAAAGGAGGGGGTCAGCCAAATGACCAACTGATGGACTATAGACATAGGGCATATATTTTTAGGACATGAACAGAAGAGACACAGTCTACTAGTCCTAATAAGGACAAGCCAAACATAAGGGGCCCATAGGATAAGATGGGCATGTATTATTTTTGGGACATGAAGAGGTCCTGTCACCATTATAACTTGACTGAAAGCAGATATGGGCGTTGTTGGGCGTGAACAAGCAGGATGCACAGATTGGGATATAATGGTGGCAGATGGACTGAGGGAAGTAACTTCATTTGCATGTGGGATGGACTCATATGTTGTATGTGTATAAATCAGAGCCAGTGCTCTGGAAAAGGGTGTGTTCCGCGGACCATCTAGGCTTCTGATATGTTTGTATTAAAAGCCTATATTGAATTCACAAGTTCTTGTAAGTGTTACATTTTGTAACGATCCTCCTCGACACTTGCTACTCTGTTCTTGCTTTTAGTTTCACTTTGAGTCAAGTTCTGGATATGTTGGATCTAGGTGACTGCCCAGACAAGGCATGCAACATTGCAGTTATCCCTCAAAATGAGAAAGATGCTGTACTCAGTGATTGTGATAGCGCTGGGTCAGATATGGACTATGAGGGGGAAACAGGCCATTTGCCAGCCAGGCTGTTGAATGCATATGCTGAACCTATGCAAACAGATCATGTGACAGGGACAACATTATCATTGATGACCAAACCCTCGCCATCCCCCCTCTCCCACCCACCACCCACCTCCACTGTTGATAATGAAGAGCCAAGGGCCTCTACCCGCTAGAGGGTCCAGTCAGAAGAGCCAAGGGCAAAGCTGCAGGTGGTCAAAAATAAAGATTGAGTGTTCAAACGGTCGAAGAGGCCAGCCACCGCTGTGATTCCAAAACACATAGTATACAGTCCAAATGCTGCAGAATGTGTCAATCAAAGCTGCCCCAACCCAATGGATGTTTTCCTACTAATGTATCCACCCACCTTAAGAGAGATCACCATTGAAATGTCCAACATCTACTCCACCCAGACCAAGAACAAGCAACTGTATGATAGTAGGTCGGACTGATTGTAGTTCAAAGTAGTGATGCACAAACTAATCGTGCGCTTGGTTCTGAAGCCTACCTCTATATATGTTCAGTGTAGGCCTCTACTTGAATGCATATTCTACAGGCTACCTCTATCCAAAATGTTACCTTTCTGTTCAGTGAATGAATCACACGACTGCTATTCAGTTGTTAGTGAATGTTGCACTAAAATGTCACAATGACAATGCTACAATGAATATTAGAATAAGGTAAAATGTTACAATATTAATGTTTCAATGCATGTTGCAATAAAGTAACAATGTATGTTACAATAAAGTTATTATTATTATTATTATTATCCAACCAGTTACAATTGTGACCGAACATAAAACACACGTTTTCACGTACTTTTCCATTAAAATGTAAAAAAAATATATGATTTGATTTCTAATGATACATGATTTGGATATTTTCATGTTCAGGATTAAATGGGTTAAAAATGCTTCTAAAGTTTGCAGTTTCCACAGAAATGTCAGATTAGATTTTCCTCATGAAAAATGTGTCAACCCTTACAAAAATGTCTATAATAATTTTCATAATAATTCACATTCCCTTTACTGAACGATTATTTTCCTGCTGTAGCAAACTGACTCAATTTAAGATCCTACATCTGTAACTAGTCACTACTCACAGCATACCTGTTCTGGTGCCTTGGCCACGAATGAACTCCTGGAAAATATAATCCAGGAAAAGAAAATATATTAACTTGAGCAAAATCAATATATGATCATCTAATGCAAATGCATTCTTTTCACAATGCAAAATCAGTTCAGAATATTACAGTAGTTGGTATTACCAAGGAAACTGTCCGTGTTTGTACCGGTACCACATGAGTGCAGCCGCAGCAACAATCAGACAGAGAATGACTAGAATGAGTAGAACCCAACAGGCAGCAGAGGTCTCTGTGAGGAGAGAGGGGATACAATTAATATAAGAAACAGTCTGTATTTATAATTACATGTAATCATGTTGCCCAAGCAACCATCATGGCTCCAATGCAAAAACTTTCCTGCAGAAAACAAAGAGACAAAGAAACAAAGAGATACCAGGTTATAAGACATGTACATATACAGTAAGAGATAAGTGTGTATTATGACCATCTTAGTAATGGCTATACAGTACCTTCCCATAGAAAGGGTAATGAGGCCATACATATGATTATCTCAGGTCGCTGGTAACCATCGCATTTCCCACCTGTAGCACACGCTCCAGCAGGTATATCTCTCTAGTCACCCCCAAAACCAATTCTTTCTTTGGCCGCCCCTCCTTCCAGTTCTCTGCTGCCAATGACTGGAACGAACTACAAAAATCTCTGAAACTGGAAACACTTATCTCCCTCACTAGCTTTAAGCACCAACTGTCAGAGCAGCTCACAGATTACTGCACCTGTACATAGCCCACCTATAATTTAGCCCAAACAACTACCTCTTTCCCTACTGTATTTTACTTATTTATTTATTTTGCTCCTTTGCACCCCATTATTTTTATTTCTACTTTGCACATTCTCCCATTGCAAATCTACAATTCCAGTGTTTTACTTGCTATATTGTATTTACTTTGCCACCATGGCCTTTTTGCCTTTACCTCCCTTATCTCACCTCATTTGCTCACAACGTATAGAGACTTGTTTATACTGTATTATTGACTGTATGTTTGTTTTACTCCATGTGTAACTCTGTGTCGTTGTATGTGTCGAACTGCTTTGCTTTATCTTGGCCAGGTCGCAATTGTAAATGAGAACTTGTTCTCAACTTGCCTACCTGGTTAAATAAAGGTGAAATAAAAAATAAATAAATAAAAATGATATTAACACATGCAGTGAAAGATAAGTGAACATCTGGCTCAACTTTGTTATCCATGCTACATCATATATGTGTATGCCAGGAATGCCAATATTGTTGCAGACAAATTTCCCTATGGGACAATAAAGTATTCAAACAATCAATCAATCATATAACAATTATAAGCATCTTATAAACCAGCATGAGCAACGAGTTAAGCAACCAGCATGAATAGTGTGTGTGTGTGTGTGTGTGTGTGTCTCACTCTCTCAGGTGCTTCTCACCAGAGGATGTGTGTACATAGAGGGAGCCAGTTGCTCGTCCGTAGGGGTTGGAGGCCTCACAGACATAGAGACCATTCAGCTCAGAGTTGAGACTGAAGAGGTGCAGTATGTCTCCCTCTGCTCTCACTGAAGACCCAGGCCATGGCTGGACCACTCTGGGAGAGAGAGAGAGAGAGAGAGGAGGAGAAGGGCTTTGTGTGAGTGTGTGTGAGATAGGCAAAGGCATAATTTGACTACCAGCATAATATATGAACATACTGAAGCTGCAAGATAATCTGTTTCATATGTTTAAACAAGTGTACCTAACATTTACATTTAAACTGGTTTGAACTAGTTTACATAGGAGTCAGTACCTGCTCCAGGTGTAGTTGGGGTGTGGGTTGCTGTCTGCTACACATAGGAAGACTATGGCTTTAGAGGCCTCACTAAGGGTAATGTTCACTGACTGAGGTGGATCTGAGAGAGAGAGAAATGGTTACAGTTACTGCAGATATAGAATGTAAATAGACCTACACACTCATACCAAGACAAACCCATAACAATGACACTACAGGCTCTGAGCAGTGGGCAGGGGTGAAACTTTAATCCACAGATGAGGCAACACTAAATCAAATCAAAATCAAATCAAAATGATTTATATAGCCCTTCTTACATCAGCTGATATCTCAAAGTGCTGTACAGAAATCCAGCCTAAAACCCCAAACAGCAAGCAATGCAGGCGTAGAAGCACGGTGGCTAGGAAAAACTCCCTAGAAAGGCCAAAACCTAGGAAGAAACCTAGAGAGGAACCAGGCTATGTGGGGTGGCCAGTCCTCTTCTGGCTCTGCCGGGTGGAGATTTATAACAGAACATGGCCAAGATGTTCAAACGTTCATAAATGACCAGCATGGTCAAATAATAATAATCACAGTAGTTGTTGGCTTTTCATAGCCGATCATTAAGAGTATCTCTACCACTCCTGCTGTCTCTAGAGAGTTGAAAACAGGTCTGGGACAGGTAGCACGTCCGGGGGAACAGGTCAGGATTCCATAGCCACAGGCAGAACAGTTGAAACTGGAGCAGCAGCACGGTCAGGTGGGGACAGCAAGGAGTCAGTCATCATGACAGGTAGTCCTGAGGCATGGTACTAGGGCTGGTCCTAGGGCTCAGGTCCTCCGAGAGAAAGAGAGAATTAGAGAGAGCATACTTAAATTCACACAGGACACCGGATAAGACAGGATAAGTACTCCAGATATAACAGACTGACCCTAGCCCCCCGACACAAACTACTGCAGCATAAATACTGGAGGCTGAGACAGGAGGGGTCAGGAGACACTGTGGCCCCATCCGATGATACCCCTGGACAGGGCCAAACAGGAAGGATATAACCCCACCCACTTTGCCAAAGCACAGCCCCCACACCACAAGAGGAATATCTTCAACCACCAACTTACCATCCTGAGACAAGGCCGAGTATAGCCCACAAAGATCTCCGCCACGGCACAATCCAAGGGGGGACACCAAACCAGACAGGAAGATCACATCAGTGACTCAACCCACTCAAGTGACGCACCCCTCCTAGGGACGGCATGAAAGAGCACCAGTAAGCCAGTGACTGACATGTTGACCCTGTAATAGGGTTAGAGGCAGAGAATCCCAGTGGAGAGAGGGGAACCGGCCAGGCAGAGACAGCAAGGGCGGTTCATTGCTCCAGAGCCTTTCCGTTCACCTTCACACTACTGGGCCAAACTACACTCAATCATATGACCCACTGATGAGATGAGTCTTCAATAAAGACTTAATGAGGAAAACTGTTTGAAAGTTTCTGTCGGCTGAATGAGCGACACCGGTTGAGCATTCCTACAGCATTTTCCTCCAGAAACCGTGAGAAAGTTGTCCGGCTGCGGGGACCATGCGAGGGGATTTATACTAACGTTACTATCTGTACTTACTGGTGGCACAGACGCCGTTTCATCCTTTCCTACACTTAAATTACCCTTGCATAACAATTGTGTCTGAAGCTGGACTTGCAGTTCAGCTATCCTCACCGTAAGGCGATTGTTCTCCTGTATATTATGAGTACAGCGACTGCAATTAGAAGGCATCATGTTAATGTTACTATTTAGCTTCGGCTGTTCGAGGTCCTGACGAACCATGTCCAGATAAAGCGTCCGGAGTGAAAAAGTTAATGAAAAAAATTTGAGTGAGGGAAAAACTAAAAATATAAACGGTAATTAAAAAGTAAAAAACGTAAAGTTGTCAGGTAGGTAGCAAAATAAGGTTAAAAACACCCCTCTCTAAGAATTGTTTGTTTGTGAACCTGGTCTTCCTTCATTTCAGTTTGATAGATTAGTTACAGTAGAGCAGCAGTACAATGAAAGCGTGTAAAGGTCCATACCACTTGTGTGCCTCAGTGGATGTCTATAGTCTAGGCCAGTGGTAGTAGAATATATTTACAGTGAATGTCTATAGTGTAGGACAGTTCTAGTAGAATATATTTACAGTGAATGTCTATAGTCTAGGCCAGTGGTAGTAGAATATATTTACAGTGGATGTCTATAGTGTAGGATAGTGGTAGTAGAATATATTTACAGTGGATGTCTATGGTCTAGGCCAGTGGTAGTAGAATATATTTACAGTGGATGTCTATAGTCTAGGCCAGTGGTAGTAGAATATATTTACAGTGAATGTCTATAGTGTAGGACAGTTCTAGTAGAATATATTTACAGTGGATGTCTATAGTCTAGGCCAGTGGTAGTAGAATATATTTACAGTGAATGTCTATAGTCTAGGCCAGTGGTAGTAGAATATATTTACAGTGAATGTCTATGGTGTAGGACAGTGGTAGTAGAATATATTTACAGTGGATGTTTATAGTGTAGGACAGTGGTAGTAGAATATATTTACAGTGGATGTCTATAGTGTAGGACAGTGGTAGTAGAATATATTTACAGTGGATGTTTATAGTGTAGGACAGTGGTAGTAGAATATATTTACAGTGAATGTCTATAGTGTAGGACAGTTCTAGTAGAATATATTTACAGTGGATGTCTATAGTCTAGGCCAGTGGTAGTAGAATATATTTACAGTGGATGTCTATAGTCTAGGCCAGTGGTAGTAGAATATATTTACAGTGGATGTCTATAGTGTAGTACAGTTCGAGTAGAATATACTTACAGTGGATGTCTATAGTGTAGTACAGTTCTAGTAGAATATACTTACAGTGGATGTCTATAGTCTAGGCCAGTGGTAGTAGAATATACTTACAGTGAATGTCTATAGTGTAGTACAGTTCTAGTAGAATATACTTACAGTGGATGTCTATAGTGTAGTAGTTCTAGTAGAATATATTTACAGTGGATGTCTATAGTGTAGTACAGTTCTAGTAGAATATACTTACAGTGGATGTCTATAGTCTAGGCCAGTGGTAGTAGAATATATTTACAGTGGATGTCTATAGTGTAGTACAGTTCTAGTAGAATATACTTACAGTGAATGTCTATAGTGTAGTACAGTTCTAGTAGAATATACTTACAGTGAATGTCTATAGTGTAGGACAGTGGTAGTAGAATATACTTACAGTGAATGTCTATAGTCTAGGCCAGTGGTAGTAGAATATATTTACAGTGGATGTCTATAGTCTAGGCCAGTGGTAGTAGAATATATTTACAGTGGATGTCTATGGTGTAGTACAGTTCTAGTAGAATATACTTACAGTGGATGTCTATGGTGTAGTACAGTTCTAGTAGAATATACTTACAGTGGATGTCTATGGTGTAGTACAGTTCTAGTAGAATATACTTACAGTGGATGTCTATAGTGTAGTACAGTTCTAGTAGAATATATTTACAGTGGATGTCTATAGTGTAGGACAGTGGTAGTAGAATATATTTACAGTGGATGTCTATGGTGTAGTACAGTTCTAGTAGAATATACTTACAGTGGATGTCTATAGTGTAGGACAGTGGTAGTAGAATATATTTACAGTGGATGTTTATAGTGTAGGATAGTGGTAGTAGAATATATTTACAGTGAATGTCTATAGTGTAGGACAGTGGTAGTAGAATATATTTACAGTGGATGTCTATAGTGTAGTACAGTGGTAGTAGAATATATTTACAGTGGATGTCTATAGTGTAGTACAGTGGTAGTAGAATATATTTACAGTGGATGTCTATAGTGTAGTACAGTGGTAGTAGAATATATTTACAGTGGATGTTTATAGTGTAGGACAGTGGTAGTAGAATATACTTACAGTGGATGTCTATAGTGTAGGACAGTGGTAGTAGAATATATTTACAGTGGATGTCTATAGTGTAGGACAGTGGTAGTAGAATATATTTACAGTGGATGTCTATGGTGTAGTACAGTAATAGTAGAATATACTTACAGTGGATGTCTATAGTGTAGTACAGTGGTAGTAGAATATATTTACAGTGAATGTATATAGTCTAGGCCAGTGGTAGTAGAATATATTTACAGTGAATGTCTATAGTGTAGGACAGTGGTAGTAGAATATATTTACAGTGAATGTCTATAGTGTAGGACAGTGGTAGTAGAATATATTTACAGTGAATGTCTATAGTCTAGGACAGTGGTAGTAGAATATATTTACAGTGAATGTCTATAGTGTAGGACAGTGGTAGTAGAATATATTTACAGTGAATGTCTATAGTCTAGGACAGTGGTAGTAGAATATATTTACAGTGAATGTCTATAGTCTAGGCCAGTGGTAGTAGAATATATTTACAGTGAATGTCTATAGTCTAGGCCAGTGATAGTAGAATATATTTACAGTGAATGTCTATAGTGTAGGACAGTGGTAGTAGAATATATTTACAGTGAATGTCTATAGTCTAGGCCAGTGGTAGTAGAATATATTTACAGTGAATGTCTATAGTGTAGGACAGTGGTAGTAGAATATATTTACAGTGAATGTATATAGTCTAGGCCAGTGGTAGTAGAATATATTTACAGTGGATGTCTATAGTGTAGGACAGTGGTAGTAGAATATATTTACAGTGAATGTATATAGTCTAGGCCAGTGGTAGTAGAATATATTTACAGTGAATGTCTATAGTCTAGGCCAGTGGTAGTAGAATATATTTACAGTGAATGTCTATAGTCTAGGCCAGTGGTAGTAGAATATACTTACAGTGAATGTCGGAGGACCTGAGCCGTAGGACCATGGCCCAGGAATACCTGACATGATGACTCCTTGCTGTCCACAGTCCACCTGACCGTGCTGCTGCTCCAGTTTAAACTGTTCTGCCTTATTATTATTATTATTCGACCATGCTGGTCATTTATGAACATTTGAACATCTTGGCCATGTTCTGTTATAATCTCCACCCGGCACAGCCAGAAGAGGACTGGCCACCCCACATAGCCTGGTTCCTCTCTAGGTTTCTTCCTAGGTTTTGGCCTTTCTAGGGAGTTTTTCCTAGCCACTGTGCTTCTACACCTGCATTGCTTGCTGTTTGGGGTTTTAGGCTGGGTTTCTGTACAGCACTTTGAGATATCAGCTGATGTACGAAGGGCTATATAAATACATTTGATTTGATTTGAATGTCTATGGTCTAGGCCAGTGGTAGTAGAATATACTCACAGTGGATGTCTATGGTCTAGGCCAGTGGTAGTAAAATATACTTACAGTGGATGTCTATGGTCTAGGCCAGTGGTAGTAGAATATATTTACAGTGAATGTCTATAGTGTAGGACAGTGGTAGTAGAATATATTTACAGTGAATGTCTATAGTCTAGGCCAGTGGTAGTAGAATATATTTACAGTGAATGTCTATAGTCTAGGCCAGTGGTAGTAGAATATATTTACAGTGAATGTCTATAGTGTAGGACAGTGGTAGTAGAATATATTTACAGTGAATGTCTATAGTGTAGGACAGTGGTAGTAGAATATATTTACAGTGAATGTCTATAGTCTAGGCCAGTGGTAGTAGAATATATTTACAGTGAATGTCTATAGTCTAGGCCAGTGGTAGTAGAATATATTTACAGTGAATGTCTATAGTGTAGGACAGTGGTAGTAGAATATATTTACAGTGAATGTCTATAGTCTAGGCCAGTGGTAGTAGAATATATTTACAGTGAATGTCTATAGTCTAGGCCAGTGGTAGTAGAATATATTTACAGTGAATGTCTATGGTCTAGGCCAGTGGTAGTAGAATATATTTACAGTGAATGTCTATAGTCTAGGCCAGTGGTAGTAGAATATATTTACAGTGAATGTCTATAGTGTAGGACAGTGGTAGTAGAATATATTTACAGTGAATGTATATAGTCTAGGCCAGTGGTAGTAGAATATATTTACAGTGAATGTCTATAGTCTAGGCCAGTGGTAGTAGAATATATTTACAGTGAATGTCTATGGTCTAGGCCAGTGGTAGTAGAATATATTTACAGTGAATGTCTATAGTCTAGGCCAGTGGTAGTAGAATATATTTACAGTGAATGTCTATAGTCTAGGCCAGTGGTAGTAGAATATATTTACAGTGAATGTCTATAGTCTAGGCCAGTGGTAGTAGAATATATTTACAGTGAATGTCTATGGTCTAGGCCAGTGGTAGTAGAATATATTTACAGTGAATGTCTATAGTCTAGGCCAGTGGTAGTAGAATATATTTACAGTGAATGTCTATGGTCTAGGCCAGTGGTAGTAGAATATATTTACAGTGAATGTCTATGGTCTAGGCCAGTGGTAGTAGAATATATTTACAGTGAATGTCTATAGTCTAGGCCAGTGGTAGTAGAATATATTTACAGTGATTGTCTATAGTCTAGGCCAGTGGTAGTAGAATATATTTACAGTGAATGTCTATAGTCTAGGCCAGTGGTAGTAGAATATATTTACAGTGAATGTCTATGGTCTAGGCCAGTGGTAGTAGAATATATTTACAGTGAATGTCTATAGTCTAGGCCAGTGGTAGTAGAATATATTTACAGTGAATGTCTATGGTCTAGGCCAGTGGTAGTAGAATATATTTACAGTGAATGTCTATGGTCTAGGCCAGTGGTAGTAGAATATATTTACAGTGAATGTCTATAGTCTAGGCCAGTGGTAGTAGAATATATTTACAGTGAATGTCTATAGTCTAGGCCAGTGGTAGTAGAATATATTTACAGTGAATGTCTATAGTCTAGGCCAGTGGTAGTAGAATATACTTACAGTGGATGTCTATAGTGTAGGACAATGGTAGTAGAATATATTTACAGTGGATGTCTATAGTGTAGTACAGTTCTAGTAGAATATACTTACAGTGGATGTCTATAGTCTAGGACAGTGGTAGTAGAATATATTTACAGTGAATGTCTATGGTCTAGGCCAGTGGTAGTAGAATATATTTACAGTGAATGTCTATAGTCTAGGCCAGTGGTAGTAGAATATATTTACAGTGAATGTATATAGTCTAGGCCAGTGGTAGTAGAATATATTTACAGTGAATGTCTATAGTCTAGGCCAGTGGTAGTAGAATATATTTACAGTGAATGTCTATAGTCTAGGCCAGTGGTAGTAGAATATACTTACAGTGAATGTCGGAGGACCTGAGCCGTAGGACCATGGCCCAGGAATACCTGACATGATGACTCCTTGCTGTCCACAGTCCACCTGACCGTGCTGCTGCTCCAGTTTAAACTGATCTGCCTTATTATTATTATTATTATTATTATTTGACCATGCTGGTCATTTATGAACATTTGAACATCTTGGCCATGTTCTGTTATAAATCTCCACCCGGCAGAGCCAGAAGAGGACTGGCCACCCCACATAGCCTGGTTCCTCTCTAGGTTTCTTCCTAGGTTTTGGCCTTTCTAGGGAGTTTTTCCTAGCCACTGTGCTTCTACACCTGCATTGCTTGCTGTTTGGGGTTTTAGGCTGGGTTTCTGTACAGCACTTTGAGATATCAGCTGATGTACGAAGGGCTATATAAATAAATTTGATTTGATTTGAATGTCTATGGTCTAGGCCAGTGGTAGTAGAATATACTCACAGTGGATGTCTATGGTCTAGGCCAGTGGTAGTAAAATATACTCACAGTGGATGTCTATGGTCTAGGACAGTGGTAGTAGAATATACTGACAGTGGATGTCTATAGTGTAGGACAGTGGTAGTAGAAAATATTTACAGTGGATGTTTATGTTGTAGTTGTAGGTCTTCTCTGTTGCCAGGGCAGACTGGTTGACCACACACTGGACCCGCTGATGATTGGCTGCCTTGGTTGGTACCCCGAGCAGGTGGCTGAGTACTGTGGTGGTTCCGTTGGCGTGCTGGGTGAAGTTAGTCACTGTCCTCAACAAACTGCCAAATGCACCCGTCTTCCACCTCACTTCTGCCTGTGGCTTGGCACCAGCAGCCACGCAGGTTGCCAAGACAACCTCATTCTCCCCAATGACAGGAGCAACATCAACTGTCACACTCACTACTGGAGGAACTATGACCAGAAAACAAACCAACAGAGAACATGAACAAGTCAATTATTATAAACGTGGAACTATCCATGAAAAAACTACCAAACACACACGCACAGCCCGTCATGTGAAACTTATTCAAATGCTCATGTCACATGACCAACAAACTTTAAATGAACCCTTTCATGTTCTCTATCTGGCCAATTGCAATATACAACATTAGTAGCTATACATTTACTGTATTGTAGGTTTGGTCAAATCCAGTTAATAGGTTTTAGCTCACCCTGATGAGGTATTAAGTTTCACACATCACTAAAGCTGTTACTCATTTTCAGCAGTTCCACTGAAAAGCAATCACTGCCCGGTGATTATGCCGTTAAGGGATGCTGTATATAGTGGTGTATATATTCCAACATCTGTTCCACCATTAGGTAAACTATTAATGCCTGTGCTCTCCTGGTTACAGCTTGAGTAAGGGGATACACTCTTAGGAAAAAGGCACTAAATGCAACAATATAGTGTTCTTTGGTTTGTCCCCATATGGGAACCCTTCTTGGTGCTAGGTAGAACCCTTGGAAGAGGGTTACAACCCTCTATGTAGACTGCTTCCATAGAAGGCTGCTTTCATGTACTGTCATACACCAGATGTGCAGTGAAATGTGTTTTTTATAGGGTCAGCCATAGTAGTACAGAACCACTGGAAATTAGGGTTAAGTGTTTTGCTCAAGCGCACATCAGATTTTTCACCTTGTTGGCTCAGGTATTCAAACCAGCTACCTTTTCGGTTACAGGCCCAATGCTCTAACTGCTAGGCTACCTGCCGCCCAAGAAACCTTATATCTTTGAAGGAATCCTCCTAGAACCCTCTGAACGCTTCCACAATCTGAAAATAAGAATGTGTTCTTAATTGACTTTCCTAATTAAAAGACTAAGGAGTAAAAAAATAAAAAATAAATCGGCGCCCAAAAATACCGATTTCCGATTGTTATGAAAACTTTAACTCGGCCCAAATTAAAATCGGCCATTCCGATTAATCGGTCGACCTCTAAAATGTACTATTAATTTGTCCGTCTGTATATTTCCAGACATGACATACAGTTGAAGTCAGAAGTTTACATACACCATAGCCAAATACTTTTTAACTCAGTTTTTTTTACAATTCCTGACATTTAATTATAGTAACAATTCCCTATCTAAACTCAGCTAGGATCACCACGTTATTTTAAGGATGTGAAATGTCAGAATAATAGTAGAGAGAATCATTTATATCTGCTTTTATTTCTTTCATCACATTCCCAGTGGGTCAGAAGTTTACATAATCTCAATTAGTATTTGGTAGCATTGCCTTTAAATTGTTTCACTTGGGTCAAACGTGTTGGGGAGCCTTCCACAATAAGTTGTTTGAATTTTGGCCCATTCCTCCTGACAGAGCTGGTGTAACTGAGTCAGGTTTGTAGGCCTCCTTGCACGCACCCACTTTTTCAGTTCCACCCACAATTTTTCTATGGGATTGAGGTCAGGGCTTTGTGTTGGTCACTCCAATACCTTTACTTTGTTGTCCTTATTAAGCCATTTTGCCACAACTTTGGAAGTATGCTTGGGGTCATTGTCCATTTAGAAGACCCATTTGTGACCAAGCTTTAACTTATGTCTTGAGATGTTGCCTCAATATATCCACATAATTTTCCTACCTCATGATGCCATCTATTCCCTCCTGCAGCAAAGCACCCCCACAACATGATGCTGCCACCCCTGTGCTTCACGGTTGGGATGGTGTTCTTCGGCTTGCAAGCCTCCCCCTTATCCTCCAAACATAACAATTGTCTTTATGGCCAAACAGTTCTTTTTTTGTTTCATCAGACCAGAGGACGTTTCTCCAAAAAGTACGATCTTTGTTCCCATGTGCAGTTGCAAACCGTAGTCTGGCTTTTTTATGGCGGTTCTGGAGCAGTGGCTTCTTCCTTGCTGAGCGGCCACAGGTTATTTCGATATAGGACTCGTTTTACTGTGGATATAGATACTTTGTACCTGTTTCCTCCAGCATCTTCACAATGTCCTTTGCTGTTGTTCTGGGATTGATTTGCACTTTTCCCACCAAAGTACGTTCATCTCTAGGAGACAGAACGTGTCTCCTTCCAGAGCGGTATGACGGCTGCGTGGTCCCATGGTGTTTATACTTGTTCATCGGTACAAACAATTGTTCACGTGGTACCTTCAGGCGTTTGGAAATTGCTCCAAAGGATGAACCAGACTTGTTGATGTCTACATTTTCTTTGAGGTTTTGGCTGATTTCTTTTTATTTTCCCATGATGTCAATCAAAGAGGCACTGAGTTTGAAGGTAGGCCTTGAAATACATCCAAAGGTACACCTCCAATTGACTCAAATTATGTAATTTAGCCTATCAGAAGCTACTAAAGCCATGACATAATTTTCTGGAATTTTCCAAGCTGTTTAAATGCAGTCAACTTAGTGTATGTAAACTTCTGACCCACTGTTGTGAATTTTATGAATAATGACTAAATGATGTGTACATTTAACGTAGAACTATAACTAACAGAATACTACCCTGTCACTGTATGATTGTATGCAACTTAATAGAATCATAAAACTAAATCTAATGTGTGTAGTTTTAGTCAAGAATTAGAACAAGGACTTTCTGTTCCTTTTTAGTATGTAAGCAGGGTGCAAGTGTGAAATGGAGCTTTCATCAGACAAGCTGGACTACTGTGTTCCTTACAGGACATTCTGTCCCCACCCAGGGAGGGGAGAGACCTTGGGCTTGTAGTAGATTGTTTAACAGGTGGCAGACAATGTATGAGTAGGAGAAGACTTGTGAACTATGTTGCCATTGTATCTGAGAGGAGGGACATTTATGATGAAATGTGAGGTATAGACCAATGTACCGGAAATTATAAGGAGAGGTCTCTAAATAAACATTCCTGACAATTGTAGCTGGGCCTCCGCCTGATTCATTCCAACCAGTTTCCTACAAATTCTGGGTATCAGGCTGAGTAATCAATTCAAATGGGTTTGTGAACACTGAGAACATAATTCTCGTGACACCCACTGGAATGGTGATACTGTGAATTATAAGTGAAATAATCGGTCTGTAAACAATTGTTGGAAAAATTACTTGTGTCGTGCACAAAGTAGATGTCCTAACCGACTTGCCAAATCTATAGTTTGTTAACAAGAAATTTGTGGAATGGTTGAAAAACGATTTTTAATGACTCCAACCTAAGTGTATGTAAATATCTGACGTCAACTGTATGAGGGTGCAATGAGATACCCGGTGGGTTGGACAGTACTCTTCTCATCAATTATCTTTAAACAGAACTTTTACTCAAAAGCTGGAAATAAGCCAATCCTCCATCTTTCACGAAATGGAAAGTTCAAATGCTTTATACATTTTTAAAAATTGAAAGCGTGGTTGACGGAGAAACAAAACTGTGCAGTTTCAAGCCATGTGGCAGAAAGTGTTGCGTGTGCTGAAAATAGGGGTTGGTCAATAGTGGGTGTGCTGTAGATGTTTGTATGATGTTTGTATGTGTCAGTTTTGTTATGTTGATAAAATATTAAATCAAATCTTGTAAAAAAAAAATTAAAAAAATGTACCAACCAACTTTTTAGCTGTTGAGTGTTGGTTATCACACGCAGTCTTTCTAGACTTCAAAAGTAGAAACAGTGATGCAAAGAGTGAAGGAAGAGTACTTACCAAGCACAGTCAGAGGTATCTCTGTAGTGTATGCTCCACTGGGGAAAACACTGAAGATACATGTGAAGATGCCTTCATCAAGCAGTCTGACAGCTGTTATTCTAATAGAGCCAAGATTTTCTGATGGGTTCCCAATAAACTGGACTCTATCTGCCAATCCATTTGGTGCAATAACCCCATTTTTATAGATCAGCAGCAAATGACGTTTCTGTGTTTCTTCCGCAGTACTTTTCTGCCATGTTATCTGTTCGAGGTCCTCAGTTGTCTCTATCAGTCTGC
Organism: Oncorhynchus mykiss; assembly: GCF_057628025.1. Classification (NCBI taxonomy): domain Eukaryota; kingdom Metazoa; phylum Chordata; class Actinopteri; order Salmoniformes; family Salmonidae; genus Oncorhynchus; species Oncorhynchus mykiss. The sequence continues at coordinate 79,620,165 of NC_143024.1, forward strand.
AGGATAAGTCCACATCCTCCCCCTGTACCACAGTCCACCATCCTCCAATCACACGTGTACCTAAAGAGAAAACACAAGCCAAAAATACAGTCCAAAAGATACCTGTAGAATAGATGTTTGTGAACTCTAATAAACATAGACAAGACCATTATCAGTATTTAGCTGTGCTTATGAACTATGAAATCCTATTGATGCTGAAATGTGGCTATTGCAAAAACATTTGTCCATTTGGACAGCCATAGTCAGAGGAGATGGCTAAAGCACGCACTGATCTGGGTCCAGTCTAGGCTGAAACTATTTAGTGAATATGTTATTAGAATAATAAGCCAAAAGCCCTGACTCTATTCTAACTGTCACGGCTTTCTTCCTGCGAAGGAGAGGCGGACCAAAACGCAGCGTGGTTGAAGTTCATGGTTCTTTAATAAGAGACACTTAACATGAACAAACTACAAAACAATAAACGTGAAAACCGAAACAGTCCTAACTGGTGCATAAAACACAAAGACAGGAAACAATCACCCACAAAATACCCAAAGAATATGGCTGGCTAAATATGGTTCCCAATCAGAGACAACAATAAACACCTGCCTCTGATTGAGAACCAATCCAGGCAACCATAGACTTACCTAGACACCTAAAAGAACACAACCCCATGTTGGATTCTGTATTTTACATTATAACCATTAGCATATATATGATTAAATATTATCTGATGTTGGTTGTGTGAGGTGTCTGCATTTGTGCACTGGAGCATCATTATGAGATTAAACAACTGCTTGCAACTTGCCTGTTTGTATGTGACAAGAACTGAGTAACATGGTGTGACCTGCATGTTGCAAAACTGTAGATAACAGCCCAGCAGATGCTTTGTCCTTGTGTTTGTATGTTACAATATTGAGCACATGGTGTGACTTGCTGTATCTTACAAAGTTGTGATAGCGAGGGGTGGTCTTCACGAGGTTTAACTGAGATGGAAAAATACTGAACAACACAATAGCAGAAACTGAGCAACTGTTATAACTAGGGGGTGATACCAGAACAGTAAGGATCTATACATCGACGGAGGGAGGACGCCAAGAAGCGCCAAGAGGCGGGGACCCGCCTGAGCGCCTGCAATAAGGGGAACAAGTTTAAACCACGCCCAGCCTCTACTGTGATAGGCCAACAGACGGGTTGGAACTATGTGTATCACAGTATAAAGAATACTGTTTACATACATCCTATCAGTTCTCTGTTCTGCCCTGCGTGGTATTACAGTGAGCCCGTATATACGAAAGTTGCATTTGCCATTTATTACTTAGCTAATAAAAAATACATAGTATACAATCGGTGACTCATTGTTATATTTATCTTGATACCAGATTCGAATTTACGCAACTCTAACACCCATAAATCTACAAAAAACCATAGACAAGATAAAAACACATAAATCACCGATGTCACACCCTGGCCTAACAAAAATAATAAAGAAAACAAAGATAACTAAGGCCAGGGCGACACTAACACTTAATCAAGAGTAAGATATTCAAGACATTCCTAGATACTTGTGCATGCTCAGCATGTCTCAAAACATACTGAGTTAAAAACATCGTAAACATAATGATTTAAAAACATAGTAAAAATACTGAGCTAATGTGTGTGCCTTATCGTACCCTAAAAGTACCAGGACTGCAATTTAATGGTGGGGCTTTGTGGTTGTTATTGTCCTTGCATTGTGTCAACATTAAAAGAGAGAAAAAAACATGCACTCAAAAGTATGGCATTTTATGACATCAATCGGAAACCTACTTTCTGTATTCCTCTGGACGATGAGTAGAATCACACAGCACAGCTTCCGTAACATGCTTTGTTCTTCTCATTGCTAGGGTCACTACGTAAAATGTAATAATATCATTACATTACATTTTGAGGTTGGCGTTTTGTAATGAGGACCTATTAATTGTTTTATGTACGACAGTTATGTAGGCTAAGCTACATCGAATGTTAAAGTATGTTGAATACAATGCTAATTATTCGAGCAATGGTCTGCAATCATTACTCCTTGATGGAGACTATTCACGTCTTGCAAAGTAGCCTACACCGTATTACAAAAATCAACAAACAGTCCTACATTGGTCAGTAATAATGGAAGTAAACAGATGCAACAGTAAATGTAATAGGCCACAAACCTTTGTTGAACGTAAGTTCTTCTGCTGAAGCAGCCGACACCGTTTGTGCTGCCAGAAAACGCTCCAGTAGGAAAACGCTTATTCGCTTCGAATCGACTGCGTCATTGCATCTCTGCTGCATCACATTTTGCGCAGCTAGGCAACTATACTGATGCCGGTACCTTTTGCAAATGGTCGCATGCAGTTGGGCACATGGAGGAGAGAATCATTTTCGCAGTATCCTCAAAACCGTGTATTTTTGACAGAGCTGCTGACAGCTACAAAAAAAACAAAATGCTGCTTGGAGACAAGTGTCCACGATAGTAGGATTGCCAGGTCAGTTTAGTAGTGATGTTGTGCTAGATGTGGCTAGTTAGCTAGCTAGCTAACCTAGCCAATGAGGTGTGTGTGAAATAAATAGTCAAATAAATTATGCTAGTTACTACCCATGATACCTTTACCAAATAATCATGTTTGAAAGAGTGTGAGTGTGTATGCTAGATAAATAGTAATAGAAATGGTAGATACTACTGTACCCCTGATAATTTGGTCAGATAACCGTGTGTGTCTGTGTACAGTAGGTGACATGTCCATGATAGCTATCTAATAACTATAGTTATGCTAGGTAATGGTTTGGCTTATCATGTTCATGTCTATGTAGAAAAAAACTGTAGGAGGAAGTGGAGAGGACTCAGGGACAGGTATCAGAGAGAGAGAAGGGCAGAGAAAGAGAAGAAGAGGTCTGGGTCAGCAGCTTCAGGTCAGCAGCCTTGGCGCTTCTGCCACATTCTTTTCTGGATCCATTTATTGTGCCTATGGCAACGAGTGGCAATTTTACAGATAGACCCTCTAATACGTCATCCACAAGTGTTGTTGCCACCGGTGCATCAAGACCCTCAACGTCACCTACAAATGCGACCATCACCTCCACCGGTGGAGTGAGACCCTCTACAACATCATCCACGAGTATGACCACCACTGGTGCAGCCATGGAAGATGATGAAATGGAGGAAGAACCTCTGGATCTAGGACCACCTGAGATTATTATGAACCTCACGGAAGTGACCACTGAGGACCTTGTTGAACAGGATGTGGCCGTGGAGAGAAACAGAGAGTGAAACGACGAGGAACAACGTCACACCAGGCGTCATCGGAGGTACCAGCCCCCAGATCCACTCAACTAATTTCAGCAGAGGCTCCTCCAAGCCGTCGAGAGGGATGCAGCCCAACCTGATGCTCACAGGAAGGAGGATGAATAGACCCTCTTTGCCATGAGCCTGGTGCCAACACTGAAGAGGCTGCCTCAGCAAAGAAAAGCAGCAGTCAAGGTTAAAATGCTTTTCGAAGCCGAGTTCAATGGTACGTTTTCTTTCTCTCCACATCACAGCAAGTGTGCGACAGTGAAGTAAAGTAGGTCATTTTTACAGTATAGTCATGTAGGTTAATTGGTATTTCAGATCAAAGTATTAATATGAGGCAAATGTATATCAAATCAAATCAAATTTATTTATATAGCCCTTCGTACATCAGCTGATATCTCAAAGTGCTGTACAGAAACCCAGCCTAAAACCCCAAACAGCAAGCAATGCAGGTGTAGAAGTATAGCTGTTGTTTCTGGGTTAGAAAATATCCTAAAACAGTTTGCTGTCGAAATATCTGCCTGTCATATTCATCTTTTGATCTGAAATACAAATTCCATGAGTAAACAGCAAGTATTACCAACTTTACCACACTGTTCCTATATTTATGCGACTAACTACACTATGCAAGCAGTATTTAGTTAACATAAATCTCACCTTTTATGGTGTAATATTATGTTAAGCTTGTATGTGTTGTTTTTCTCTTCCCTTTCAGAAATGGAGTCAATTTAGCCGACCAGCTCACAGGAAGGACAGGAAGAGGACAGGAGTTGTCTGGCTGTTGTTTTGACCTCCCTCGTTGTACCTTTCTTTTCACACACGTCAGTTCTGTTTAAATTCAGTCAATTCATAAAGTCATTTGTTTATAAAGTCTTAGGATAGCATTCATTATTAGTGTTACATACATTTCTGAATTGAAACTCATACGGAGTTTTCACAGATGCTCTTGTTGGTCTCTTACGAGACTAAAGGTGAATATTTCTTTCATTTAAAACCACTTGAAAACCAGGGTGTTGAAACTGTTTGTGAAGTTATGTTCCATCGACTGGTCCATGACGTCCAGAGGCCACTTGTTTGTTTAGCTGTGTTATGGCTACATATTATTCCCTTTTTCCCAGAGAATGAGACACACACACACTCTCCTCTCTGTACCTCGGATCTCCAGTGCCCTGCCCTCTCTCTCTTTATGGCCATGTCTGTAGTTCCCCTACTACGTCTAGGCTTTATGAGTAGTCCCTGTATCGGTCTGCAGTTGTGCCAAAATACATGCTCTTGCTGTTCTCTTACAGATTACAGGCTACACATTCATAAAAAATAAAAATAAAAATGTACACGCACGCACACACCTCTTTCAATAGTTTTATTTTTTTAAACATTTTTAGAACACACATACCTGTCATGTTCTTTCCTGTACTTGAATACTTATTAAATTATAATGTTTTCATAGTCAGTTGTTTATTAATATCTAATTTAGACTTAATCTGCTTATTTCTTCCCTACACCTTTGCTGATCTAAGACAAGATGAAAGTAAAAACATCCAGCGTAGGGCCTCATGAGGTTGGGTCTTAAAGGGAAGGCCTCATCGCCGACGAAGACGTGGGGAACAGGTCAAGGGTCTTCAGCCCCAGGGAGTGATGCAGGTAATGGAATATCCAGGGTGCCATCCTGAAGTGCCTGGCCAAAGGCAGAGTCTCGGAGGGTCCCGCCATCACTTCCCTTGCCGTAAGCACCAACATCGACAACACGGAAACAGTAGATGGCATCTACTACAGCCAAGAGTACAACTGAATATGTACCCTTGTAGTTGTAGAATTGTGAACCTGAGCACGGTGGAGCCTGGATTACTACATGTTTCCCGTCAATGGAGCCAAGACAGTTGGGGAAATTCCACCTCTCCAGGAACTCGGCAGCGATGGCCCTCCAGTCTTCCTCCTTGGGGACAGGCATGTATTCACCAGCCAGACAGTCCCAAATGGCTTGCGCCACAGAGGGGACAATGCCTGCCACCGTGGACCGTCCAACTCGGAAGCTGAATCCTATGGTCCTGTAGGAGTCCCCTGTCGCCAAGAATCTAAAATATAATTAAAAATAATGATCAATAATGTGTATAACCTGAATTCCACCCACATATTATATCTACTCATATAGCTACCTCATTACTGTTTATTATGCTTTACTAATTAGATTGTAATACTCATCAACCATCATTAACAATGCCTTGAAACAGTACAATTCAGTCTATGACTATATCAATAAACTGTAGTCCAGGCCAACTCTACTCTTAGAAAGAATGGTACTATCTACTTAAAAGGGTTCTCTGGCTGTCCCCATAGGAGATCCCTTTTAGGTTCCAGGTAGTACCCCTTTTGGTTCCAAGTAGAACCCTATTGGGGTTCATGTATTAAGTATTATACCTGGAACCAAAAATGGTTATCCTATGGGGAAAGCAGAAGGACACTTTTGGAACCTTTTTCTCTAAGAGTGTATGTGAGTCCAATAAGAATGTAATGAATGACTGTAACTGTCTTGAACAACAATGGGTCCTGGAGAAGACTAGCCTACCTTCATCAGGGCAGAAGGCACCTTTCTTTTCATTTGGGAACATTGCATAAATAAAAAAAGGATTATAAACCAACTTTGGGAAAAGTTGTAGTCCCAATGAACATTCTGTAAAAGTGCATCTGATGTCAAATAGGGACTATTAACTAGAGCCCTTTAGCTAGCTAGGTTGCACATAAAAACAATGTGTCAAATATCAATCAATTATGGTATCAAAGGCTTTAAAAATGTACTAGAATGTAGCTTACCGAAGACAAATCGGCAGGCGTTCAACTGGGCTGATGGACTCTGTTATATAAATATTCATACACATAGCTCATATAAACAAAGACATTCCGTCGTAAGAACACATACACCCAGCCATAAGACTGACCCCCTTTTCCTTATATAAACACACATCTCATCTCCCTCTAACTGGCTGGTCCCAAGAGCAAAGAACTTTTGCTGTGCACCAATGGGGCCCGCTCTGGCTAGAGCAAGGCCCGCCTCCAACCCTCCGACCAGTCAAGAAGACCGAAACGACAAGACTCCACCTACTTTATTCTATGTATAAAAATGTATGTAACCATTGTATAGGCCTCTTTTTCACCTGGCTCCTTGCCGAGTTATGTGAACTAGGTCCGTGCACGTAAAACTGCGGGACAAGATATCTCTGACTCATTAAAACTGTCTTTTGTTACAACTGAAATCCACTCTGTCCAGCGTCCGTGATTTGGTCTCAACTCTCCAGTATTTGAACACTAACAAAATTGGTAGCAGAGGATGGTTGTTCTTGAATTCGATCTATTATAAGTTAGTGTGAGAGGACGAGACTGATCACGGCTAAAAAATCAGACGGAAGAGTGACTTCCCCAGCCATTCATCTTGCCTCAGGAAATCTGATCGGAGCGCTCTATATAAAGGTGAGCAGAGCCCGTTATATCGAAATCTGCATATTGTATTATAGCCTAAACCAAATTTTGATCAGAAAGTACTGGGCGTGAGTATGAATCGGTGCCCAAATTTTTACATAAGAACCTAAGACATTGATCGGGGAGATCTTGTTTTGCTCGTTTTTATTTTTTATTTGTATTTTTATTTTTTATCAATTGGCCTATTATTAGAAGTGTAGTATGCATGTAAAAGTTCCTATTAAATAAGTGCTTACTGTTTAATTGGTTGTGTTTAGAAGTGTAGTATGCACGTAAAAGTTCCTATTGAATAAGTTCTAAACTGTTTAATTGGTTGTGTTTAGAGATTTAGTTAATTAATAGATCGACTGAATCTGCATGTAAAATATCCTATTGAATGAGTTGTAAACTGTTTAATTGGTTATGTTAGAGGTGTAGTCGAATAGATATAGGATATGTAAGTTTGGCCTTCCACAAGACAGAGATCGGGAATGATGTGGCTATTGCACATCAAACAATAAACATAATATGAACCAGAGTTGACATTCCATGATTTGGAGATGGGGGAAATTAAATTGAAAGAAACGTTTGTCGCGGAGTAGGTTGGGATACGTAACTGGGCTATTATGCACACGTGCTGGTAGACAAAGCCACCTTAGTATCGAATGGAATACTGATTTTCGTTTTTTTCATTCCTGTTGATATTGCCTAAAGTTTAAAATTATTCTGACAATTGCTATAGAATCGCTGGAATTTACTGATATAAGTTCATAAAGGAACTTACTGAATTGTTTCTAGAAAGTATTTAAATAAGCCGCCGAGCTTAGTACAGACTTTGTTTGACAGACGCTAAAAGCTACACACTGATTTTTGGGTTTTTCTATTCTATCTATATTTCCTAAAGAGCTAGAATTACTCTGAAAATTGTTATAGAACCGCATATATTCACTGATATATTGTTCCAAAAGGAAATCGCAGAATCATTTATAGAAAATACCTAAACGAATCGCTGAACAAATTCAAATAAAATACCGGTGAAATACACACGTGGCGGGCGTCACATACTGATAACCCCCTTTGTCTCGACCAGGGACAGGCTAAGCATACAACGATAGAAATAAACACCACATAGTAAGGATTGAATATACCTAAATAACGCATTATACACATTATCAGACGACTTAGATAAAATGTCTGCAGCCATCACGCCCAAACAAATGATTGCAGTAGAAACTCAAGACCAAGGGGAGCAGCCAGATAACACTCAGATCGTGGCACAGACTGTCTCTCAGATGATCCAACAGCAGGCAGCCCCACCACCCCATTACCCACCCCCACAGCGGTATATCCTGCAACGGCAACGGGCTCAACGAGGCCCCTACACTGGACCATACAGAGGGGGAAACTACCAGTGGTATAACTGCGGAATTCCCGGTCACTATGCCAGATATTGCACGAAACCACTCTCCCCGCAGCAACAGCAATGGAGAGAAAGAGGAAGAGGACGTGGAGGGGCACCAGGAAGAGGAAGAGGACCCTCTCCTAGACACATGCAGCAGGAGCAGCAAGATTACAACCAACCCTCCCACTTCAACACCTGATCACCCAGTAAGAATGATGAGGATGCCACTCCTGCCGATGACCACACTGTCTGAAGCCCAAGAAGTGTACTGGCTAAAATGCCTACCCACAGGGCCTGCCACCCCTCACATCCAGTTTAAGTTCAACCAACTGAAAGCTCAAATCTACACTCTGCACCCATATAAGACTCCCCAAGCTGAGATCCATTGCACACTCAATGCAACAGAAACTGATGACTGCCTCTACACTGCAGACTGGGACGAAGACATGATGCACCTGACCCCACCTATCAGGTGTTGTACCATTGGGTGTGGCCCAGAGGGGGTGGCAGCACCGGTCATCCTACGATCAAGGAACCTCCATGCACCCCTGGCCTGGACGGCTGAAGCATCAACAGCCATAGCACTCCTGAAAACAGATCTATCAGCGGCAGCAGCTCTGACTGCACCTGACTACAAGAACAAGTTCCATTTGGATGTTTCTGGAAGGGAAGGATTCACCTCATCCGTCGTATTCCAGAAACAAGAGGGGGAGAGAAGGGTCTTGATGTACTACTCTTCAAACTTGACCACATTGAGGTAGGACAGTCAACATGCTCCAGATACGTTGCTGCAGTAGCAAAAGCTATTGAAAAAACAGCTCACCTCGTGATGGCACCCTTCAATCAGCCATCATCCCTCAACCAGCATCGGCCAAATTAGCTGAAATCATCGGATTGACGCAGGTCCTCATCAGAGGAAAAGGAAAGACTGAATATCTATACAGACTCAGCCCATGCCCATGAAGCAGGCCACACTGATGGACCCAGAACTTTTATGAGAAACACATGGCCCCACACACGAAGGCAAACTAAAGACCCTCCAAAAAGGCCTCGCACATCTGGTGGCACCCTCACATAAAAAATATGACTGACTTATTTTATGACGATGATTTATTTTGTGATGAATGCAATGGTTGTGACAGACACAACCCAAAGAAACCATATCAAACACCAATGGGCTCATACGTAAGACCTAATGCATGTTTTCAGGATATTAGTATAGACTACACCGACATGGGCCCCGAAAATGTATCTAAAGGCAAACTCTATCTCCTAGTCATAGTAGATAGGTTCTCCAAATGGGTAGAGGCAATACTAACAAAAGGGGAGGATGCTAGGTCAGTCTTTGAGTGGCTACAAACCAAACCAAACTAATACCCAGATATGGCATCCCAAGACAAATCAAATTTGACAAATGGCTACATTTAACAAACACCTGAGACAGGTGGAAGAAAGATTTGGCATAACCCACAGATTTGGATCTGTGTACAGGCCCCAATCCCAAAATCTGGTGGAACGTCAAACCAAAAGCAAAAGCTAAGATAGCTAAAGTATGTGCCTCATGGGATAATGACTGGTAGAGTCATGCATGGTCCACCAAGGGAGGGAGGTCATATGCCCGCCCTTGATGTACAACAAATTGTAATGTCTAATTATGTGAAAAAACTGACGGTTCTCGCTGCAGCACTCTCTACCCAGGTTCACAAGGTCCAGGAGGGGGAGCTGCCGGGGGACACGCCACTACTGAAGGTAAAGGTTGGTGACGGGGTGAGGGTTACAGTCCACAAGAGAAAGTGGCTGGAACCCAGGTGGACTGGACCGTACGAAGTGAAGGAGGTTACTTCACACTCAGTCCAGGTCAAAGGTAAATCAGGCACACCTTGGCACCGCCTTACACATTGCACCCCAGCCCCAATTCCTTATAGAACACTGACTGAAGTCAGAGCTGATTTGAGCGGCCTAAATTCGATTCCAAATGAAGACACTCCTTCCTCAGGTGATGCGGCATCAAACTCCGCCTCCCCTGAGAAGGGAACCTCGCCCAGTTAGAGGGAAATTTCTCCCTCTCTGGGTGAGGCTGGGGATATCTGGTCCCTTATTTGTGATATTCCTACTGATATTTGGAGTAACCCTAGGACTTTCACATGGTTAATTGAACAACTATTTCACCCTGCCACATCACATACACCAACCCCTACACATGTCCCTAACTCCTTTCCTGATATCACTCCCTCCAATCACTCCCGTCCCAAACGTAGCACTACACCTACAGACCCACCATGCAAACCAGACAAGGTTAGGAGCACCACCTTATGTATACCCACGATTGCAACCGCCACCTTTCTGCTATAGTTTTCACGTCTAATAGACGTGAAGAGGGGGATTTGTTATATAAATATTCATACACATAGCTCATATAAACAAAGACATTCCGTCGTAAGAACACATACACCCAGCCATAAGACTGACCCCCTTTTCCTTATATAAACACACATCTCATCTCTCTCTAACTGGCCGGTCCCAAGAGCAAAGAACTTTTGCTGTGCACCAATGGGGCCCGCTCTGGCTAGAGCAAGGCCCGCCTCTAACCCTCCGACCAGTCAAGAAGACCGAAACGACAAGACTCCACCTACTTTATTCTATGTATAAAAATGTATGTAACCATTGTATAGGCCTCTTTTTCACCTGGCTCCTTGCCGAGTTATGTGAACTAGGTCCGTGCACGTAAAACTGCGGGACAAGATATCTCTGACTCATTAAAACTGTCTTTTGTTACAACTGAAATCCACTCTGTCCAGCGTCCGTGATTTGGTCTCAACTCTCCAGTATTTGAACACTAACAACTCCCGGTAGTTGGTATCCATCCGGGCGATCCTGGCTCCAACCATCTGGAGCAGGTGATCGAACTGCCTTCGGTCCAGACGAAAGTAACTTCGGAATTCCTCTGAAAACAGTCGAAGCTCTTGAATTAGACAGTGGAATTCCCCTGCCTGCTGTCGGGACTTTAACCATCTCTGGATCCACACAGACCTGCGCTTTCGGCGGGGCTGGTCCCGGTCCAACAGTGCGATCAAGACCACCTTCCTCAACGTTGATCTCATTGTTGAAAGAGCCTACTCTGCTATCTTGACTATTTATTATTGCATTTCGCTCGAAAACTGCATTTTGGAAGGAAATTATATTATAGGCTCTCACAATTAATGGTAAATAAATTAATCATAAATGTGAAGAAATTATGCAATCAAACTTTTTATGTAATCGCACATTTTACTGAATATGTGTGCAAAATAATAATAATCTACATTCAGAATTTGCTACTTTCTGTCAAGTCTACGCATACAATTTGACGCATAGAATTTGATTCCTGTCCCCCCTTGGGTTGTGCGTATCCCTCTAGTGGTGTGGGGGCTGTGCTTGGCAAAGTGGGTGGGATTATATCCTTCCTGTTTGGCCCTGTCCGGGGGTATCATCAGATAGGGCCACAGTGTCTCCTGACCCCTCCTGTCTCAGCCTCCAGTATTTATGCTGCAGTGGTTAATGTGTCGGGGGGCTAGGGTCAGTTTGTCATATCTGGAGAACTTCTCATGTCTTATCCGGTGTCCTGTGTGAATTTAAGCATGCTCTCTCTAATTCCCTCTTTCTCTCGGAGGACCTGAGCCCTAGGACCATGACTCAGGACAACCTGGCATGATGACTCCTTGCCGACCCCAGTCCACCTGGCCGTGCTTCTGCTCCAGTTTCAAAGGTTCTGCCTGCAGCTATGGAATCCAAGCCTGTTCACCGGACGTGCTACCTGTTTTCAACTCTCTAGAGACAGCAGGAGTGGTAGAGATACTCTTAATGATCAGCTATGAAAATCCAACTGACATTTACTCCTGAGGCGCTGACTCGCTGCACCCTCAACAACTGAAAATGAACATTTGAACATCTTGGCCATGTCCTGTTATAATCTCCACCCGGCACAGCCAGAAGAGGACTGGCCACCCCTCATAGCCTGGTTCCTCTCTAGGTTTCTTCCTAGGTTTTGGCCTTTCTAGGGAGTTTTTCCTAGCCACCGTGCTTCTACACTTGCATTGCTTGCTGTTTGGGGTTTTAGGCTGGGTTTCTGTACAGCACTTTGATATATCAGCTGATGTAAGAAGGGCTATATAAATACATTTTATTTGATTTTGATTTACTTACAGGCTCTAACCAATAGTGTAAAACAAGGTATGTGTGTGTGTGTGTGTGTGTGTGTGTGTGTAGGTAGGTAAGTAAAGAAATAAAACAACAGTAAAAAGACATTTGAAAATAACAGTAGCAAGGCTATATACAGACACCGGTTAGATAAACAAAGAGTAGCAGCAGCGTAAAAGAGGGGTTGGGGAGCGGCGCACACAATGCAAATAGTCTGGGTAACCATTTGGTTACCTGTTCAGGAGTCTTATGGCTTGGGGGTAAAAACTGTTGAGAAGTCTTTTTGTCCTAGACTTGGCACTCCGGTACTGCTTGCCATGCGGTAGTAGAGAGAACAATCAATGACTGGGATGGCTGGAGTCTTTGACAATTATTAGGGACACAGCCTGGTGTAGAGGTCCTGGATGGCAGGCAGCTTTGCCCCAGTGATGTACTGGGCCGTACACACTATCCTCTGAAGTGCCTTGCGGTTGGAGGCCGAGCAATTGCCGTACCAGGCAGTGATGGCTTGGGGGCTTGGGGGTAAAAACAGTTTTTTTGTCCTAGACTGATGGTAAAGGCGGTTTACTCAGTTGCCGTCGGATCCTTACAAGGCACACCGAACTACGTCCAGATATCTCTGTCTCTTCTTCATGCAAATAACAAGGATTTGGGCACTGTTGGGTGTTTGAAGGAAATCCTTCATGTTCGACTCATGAAAGGAATAATATTTTTCCAGTACGAGTTTAGTCATCGCTGTCCTGATATCTAGAATCTCTTTTCGGTCACAAGAGACGGTGGCAGAAACATTATGTACAAAATAAGTTACGAATAACGCAACAACAAAAATCACACAGTAGCACAATTGGTTAGGAGCCCATAAAACGGCAGCCATCTTCTCTGGCTTCATCACACCCTGTAGTCTCGCAATCCCAAATTCCTCTCTGCAGCTGCCACCACAACATCAATTTTATGCGACTTATGTTCCATCCTTGCAGTACAGATAATAACTATTGCTATAAATGAAACAAATCCAATATTACTGAAACAAATCATCTATCCCTCTGTACTAGTACTGCTATTCACACCACTCTTCTCAGGATCCATACCCCTTGACCCATCTTCCTCTACTTTTTCACTGCCTCAGCATATGACAACTTCTGCACTACTCTAACCCTGGAAACTTCAACCTGCCTCTCTTACACTGGACATTTCTGATCCCCAGCCCCATGGGCACCCCTACAATTAACACATACCATTACTTAATCCAATGCTACACATTCCTTTTCCTCATGCCCTCTGCACATTTCTCATACCTTGGAACCTCCCTCTTACAAACTGCAGCCACATGCGCATAAGCTTAACACCTGTATCAACATAATGTATTTGGCACAAAATCTTCTACTGGATAACTTATACTGTATATCCTACCATCACTTTGTTGGGCAAAGACTCAACATCAAAACTCAAAAGAACAGACAATGACTCTTCTGTTTCACTACTCACTCCACCCTGTCTACGTCGCACCAAGCGACGAGCATCACAAACACCTGGAATCTTCCCCTTCAGTCACATTTACCGCTTCCCCAGAAATCAATCCTTTCAGTGGTGCCCTTTTCTTGAGAGCAAAACAATTTATATCTCTTGTCCACCTTTGTGTAACACAGAGCACCTGCCTCCTCTGACCAGCAGAAACACAAACAATAATTTAGAGACCACTTTTGGTTACTACCTTCACTGATTTCACAGCACCCAACTCAGTTTTCACCCACCCTGAAACCGCAAATGGATCAACCAAAAGGCAAGGGTCCCCTTTTTCAAAAAATGCACTCCTACCATCAGACTCATCTATATCCTGACCCACGGCGCAAGCCTCAAGCTCTGAGAACTTCAGCACACCTACCAACTCCGACACCTAACCCTCATTCACTTCCATTTCTCCTCCTGTCTTTGATCCAGCTTACCGCTCACTCTGCTTACACAATGGCAATATTATCTTCATGAATGCAGCTGCCACTGTATTGAAGCCATTGGATGCAGTTTATCATAGCACCTGGCACTATATCACGGGTGATAGGCTCAGTACATATCATTGCCTTTTGTATTAGAAAATACAATGTATTGTCCATCTTTAAAGTTTCGTAGATCGTTGCATTGTGCTCTTTTTGTCTACAAATTCCCTTTGCAAAAACTTCCCACATACCTTACCTCATTGATAAATGAAAATTCCACCCAAAAACGATATGTTGGTATTTGTTTCATTAATTAATTGTTGATATAGTCCAAAAATGTTTGCATGTCAGCAGTCAAGGGTTCAAGATATGTAACTTCAAAATACAGAAATACAGCTGGTATGATGCTAAATGGATTTCTTTATTTTGAAAGTTATATATCTTTAAAACTTGATTGCTGACATGCAAAACATTTTGGGAGAAAGTGCAGAAATGTATTCTTGTCAATAAATCTTTTGCCAATCTCTCTCACGTCCACAAATGTATTAGAAGGGAGTCATAACTAGCAACAATTACACTATACATTTCTACAGCACACATTAATCACACAGTACATAAAAAGCAAAACACAGTCATATGAAACAAACACATTCTTCAGTAAAAAGGACCTCTAACATCCGTCTGAATTGCCCTAGAGGCACCAAATCCACTAACTTTAAGGATTTTTGGAGATCATTCCATGAGAGGCACAGACAAATTAAAAGCAAATGTACCAAACTTAGTGGAGTTTGAAGGGATCTCCAGGATTAGCCTTTCCTAAGTCTGGGTCTTGTAACTTAAAGTATTTACAGAGAAAAGAGTCGGCCCGACAATTGAACCCTGTGGTACCCCATAGAGACTGCCAGAGGTCCAGACAACAAGCCCTCCGATTTGACACACTGAACTCTATCTGAGATGTAGTTGGTGAACCAGACGAGACATTCATTTGAGACACCAAGGCTGTTGAGTCTGCCGATACGAATACGGAGACTGACAGAGTCGAAAGCCTTGGCCAGGTCGTTGAAGACGGCGGCACAGTACTGTCTTTTATTGATGGCGGTTATGATATCACTTAGTACCTTGAGCGTGGCTGAGGTGCACCTGTGACCAGCTCGGAAACCGGATTGCACAGCGGAGAAGGTATGGTGGGATTCTTAATGGTCAGTGATATGTTTGTTAACTTGGCTTTCGAAGACTTTAGAAAGGCACGGCAGGATGGATATAGGTCTGTAACAGTTTGGGTCTAGGGTGTCACCCCCTTTAAAGAGGGGGATGACCGAGGCAGCATTCCAATCTTTAGGAATCTCGGACGATACAAAGAGAGGTTGAACAGACTGGTAATAGGAATTGCAACAATGGCGGCAGATCATTTTAGAAAGAGAGGGTCCAGATTGTCTAGCCCAGCTGATTTATACGGCTCCAGGTTTTACAGCTCTTTCAGAAAATCTGCTATTTGGATTTCGGTGAAGGAGGAGCTGGGGAGGCTTGGGCAAGTAGCTGCAGGGGGTGTGGAGCTGTTGGCCGGGGGTTGTGGTAGCCAAAAAATGGTCAAAGGCACACACATAAGAACTCACATGGAACTGGTTGTGCGGATAATCTATTTTCATGGTAAAATGTTGGACCCAACATTTTGAATATAAGGTACAATCACCACTGTGCTCTGAAATGTAGGTAGGGACAATGTACTGGTGAGGAACATTAGCATATTTGGGTGTGTGGTCTAATATGTGTGTATTTGTGCCAACAGTCAGCAGCATACAGCAAAAACACCTTGATTTAGCAGTAAAAACACAGTAACACCCAGTAGCGTAAAATTATAGGGCATTTTTAACAGTGCATTTACCTGTAAGGTACTGTAAAACAACATGGGTAAGACAACAGTACCAAAGATTACTGTAAAAAACAGAGTAGCTGCAGTTATGGATGTCTGGAGCCCAGAAGTTTTGGACTAAAGACTTCTGCGCATGTGCAGGATCTGCTGAGCCCTCCCCCTCTGAGTCCTTTCAGTTCCTACTCAGTGCTCACTCACTCTGTGACTCTGCTGTCGAATGTTTATGCAATCAATGCAAACATAACTTCACATAACTTGCAGTCTAATGATTTCATGTTCTTTTTTCAGGAGGGGATTTAGCCTACATGCAGCTATTTACTCTAGGTAAGCTATACATAGCCTATACAGCATATCAACAAGCAAGACAGACAGGGAGCAAAGAGCGGTTTAATGTGCAAATATTGGCTATTGGGAGGCAGAGTTATTTTTTCAGTAACTCATCATCACACAGGGCAGTTAGTTAGTTTTGCCCCAATGTAATGGGTAGACTGCACCTTGCTTGTGCTACGGCAATATGCATTACAACAGACAGATAGCCTTCATATACACTGAGTGTACACCTTCCTAATATTGATTTGGACCCACTTTTGCCCTCAGAACAGCCTCAATTTGTCAGGGCATGGACTCTACAAAGTGTGGAAAGCGTTCCAGTGGGATGCTGGCCCACGTTATCTCCAATACTTCCCACAGTTGTGTCAAGTTGGTTGGATGTCCTTTGGGTGGTAAACTATTCTTGGTACACATGGGAAACTGTTGAGCATGAAAAATCCAGCAGCTTTGAAGTTCTTGACACACTCAAACCGGTGTGCCTGGCACCTACTACCATACCCTGTTCAAAGGCACTTAAATCCTTCTTTAACCTGTCTCCTCCCCATCATCTATACTTATTGAAGTGTATTTAACCTCTATAGGATCTGTGTGTCCCCCGCGCGACGGTTGAGCTGACGTACGATAATGTGATTAGCATGAGGTTGTAAGTAACAAGAAAAGTTCCCTGGACATAGACATATTTGATATGGGCAGAAAGCTTAAATTCTTGTTAATCTAATGTAAATTCTTGTTAATCTAACTGCGCTGTCCAATTTACAGTAGCTATTATAGTGAAAGAACACCATGATATTGTTTGAGGAGAGTGCACAGTTATGAACGTGAAAATGTATTAATAAACCAATTAGGCACATTTGGGCAGTCTTGATACAACATTTTGAATAGAAATGCAATGGTTCATTGGTTCAGTCTAAAACTTTGCACATACACTGCTGCCATCTAGCAGCCAATATCGAAATTGCACCTAACCTGGAATGATGCATTGTGACCTTTCTCTTGCATATCAAAGATGATGAAAATAAAAAATATTCTCTTTGTATTATCTTTTACCAGATCTAATGTGTTATATTCTCCTACATGCATTTCACATTTCCACAACCTTCAATGTGTTTCCTTTCAAATGGTATTAAGAATATGCATTGCCTTCCTTCAGGTTCTGAGTTACAGGCAGTTAGATTTGGGTATGTCATTTTAGGGGAACATTTTTAAAAGGGTCCGATCCTTAGTGACATCAATACGGGATCATATAGCTTTCACCTGGATTCAACTTGTCAGTCTATGTCATGGAAAGAGCAGGTGTTCCTAATTTTTGTACACTCAGCATACGTCAAAACTGTAACTAGGCCGCTCAGGAACATTACATTTCGTCTTGGTAAGTAACTCCATTATATATTTTGCCTTGAGTTTTAGGTTATTCATGCTGTAAGGTGAATTTGTCTCACAGTATCTGTTGGAAAGCAGATTTTACCAGTATTTCCTCAAGTATTGTGCCTGTGCTTAGCTCTATTCTGTTGATTTTTATCCCCCTGAAAAATACCCTTGCCCTTACCGATAACAAGCATACCCATAAAATGATGCATCCACCACTATGCTTGAAAATATGAATAGTGGTACTCAGTGATGTGCTAGATGTGCCCCAAACATAACGCTGTGTATTCAGGACATAAAGTTAATTTATTTGCCAAATTTTTTTGCAGTTTTACTTAAGTGCCTTGTTGCAAACAGGATACATATTTTGGAATATTTTTATTCCGTACAGGCTTCCTTCTTTTCACACTGTCATTTAGGTTAGCATTGTGGAGTTACTACAATGTTATTAATCCATCCTCACTTTTTTCCTATTACAGTCATTAATCTCTGCAACTGATTTAAAGTTATCATTGGCCTCATGGCCTCATGAGCGGTTTCCTTCCTCTCCGGCAACTGAGCTAGGAAAGACTCCTGCATCTTTGCAGTGACTGGGTGTATTGATACACCATCCAAAGTGTAATTAATAACTTCACCATGCTCAAAGGGATATTCAATGTCTGTATTTTTTAAAACCCATCTAACAGTAGGTGCCGTGCCCTTCTTTGTGAGTCATTGGAAAACCTCAGTGATCTTTGTGGTACAATCTGTGCTTAAAATTCACTGCCTAACTGAGACAGATACAGTGCCTTCAGAAAGTATTCACACCCCTTGACTTTTTCCACATTTTGTTTCCACGATACCCATGGAGCTGGGAGGGACGGTGCGCAGGGAGACCGGAGGGAGTTCCCGCTAGTGCACCATCTGTGGTTGTAGAGGGCACACTGCTGGTCGGTGCCGGGTTGGTTCCTCTGGGAATCGAGGCAGCAGGCAGGGCGCTCTTGCATCACCCCAGGTGAGTCGGCACCATTCTCACCCAGAGCCCTCTGCCGCACATATATTTGTGTCTGTCACTTTTCCTGAATTGTCCCCTCATTCCCAGCATAATGCACTAGTAGATTTAGGCGCGGCTGGGAATTTCATTGATAAAGTGTTAGCTCATAGATTAGGGATCCCTATTGTTCCCGTGGATGTGCCTTTCCCCGTTCACGCCTTAGATAGTCGACCATTAGGGTCAGGGCTTATCAGGGAGGCCACCGCTCCTTTGAGTATGGTGACGCAGGGGGGTCACACAGAAAATATGAGTATTTTCCTTATTGACTCTCCTGCGTATCCATTGGTGCTAGGCCTACCCTGGTAAGCTTATCATAACCCCACTGTTTCTTTGCCACAGAGGGCTCTCACGGGGTGGTCGCAGGAGTGCTCAGGTAGGTGTTTAGGGGTTTCCGTTGGTGCTACTAAGGTGGAAAGTCCAGACCAGGTGGAGACCTGGTCTGGACTGGACTGGTGCGCATTCCCCCTGAATATGCCGATTTGGCTCTCACCTTCTGTAAAAAGAAGGCGACTCAATTACCACCCCATCGAAGGGGGGAGTGTGCGATAGATCTCCTGGTAGACACTGCACTTCCCAGAAGTCACGTGTATCCTCTGTCGCGAGCGGAGATGATTGCTATGGAGACATATGTCGCTGAATCCCTGCATCAGGGGTACATTCGGTCCTCCACTTCATCCGTTTCCTCGAGTTTATTTTTTTGTGAAGAAGAAGGATGGAGGTCTGCGCTCGTGCATTGATTATCGAGGTCTCAATCAAATCACGGTGAGGTACAGTTACCCGCTACCTCTTATCGCCACGGCAATTGAGTCAATGCATGGGGGCGGCTTCTTCACGAAACTGGATCTCAGGAGTGCGTACAACCTGGTGCGTATCCGAGAGGGAGACGAGTGGAAGACGGCATTTAGTACCACCTCAGGGCGTTATGAGTACCTCGTCATGCCGTACGGGTTGATGAATGCTCCATCAGTCTTCCAATCCTTTGTAGACAAGATTTACAGGGACCTGCATGGGTAGGTTGGAGTGGTGTATATCGATGACATTCTGATATACTCCGCTACACGCGCCGAGCATGTGTCCCTGGTGCGCAGAGTGCTTGGTCGCCTGTTGAAGCATGACCTGTATATCAAGGCTTAAAAATGATTGTTCTTTCAACAGTCTCCTTCCTAGGGCATCGCATTTCCACGTTAGAAGTGGAGATGGAGAGTGACCGCATTGCAGCCGTGCTTAATTGGCCTACTCCCACCAAGGTGAAGGAGGTGCAGAGATTCTTAGGGTTTGCCAACTACTACCGGAGATTGGAGATTTATCCGGGTAGCTGCTTGACAACACCTTTTACAAGAAACTCAGAAGTGACCCCACTTCCCAATTTCAGAATACTATCTTTACTGTTCTAGATGGGTATTTAAGTTCTGGTCAGATAACCAAAAAATAACATGATTTTTTGGCTGTTCAACACCCTAAAATTGCCCGAAATTACACAAGAATGTTACACAACCTCCAGGGCTCCCTATTGTAGCGGGCATTGATGCAGTAATGGCCCCTCTATCTACTTTTTTTATTTTTTTTATTAGACCACTCGCAGAACAGCTCCCCTCCTTTGTAAAGGACACCAGCAGTATGATCTCTATCATTGAATCTCTTGATCCTCTCCATGAGAATACCTTGTCAGTTACTTTTGATGTTGAGTTGTTAAACGCAAATATTCCACACGAGGGCGGTATTGAAGCTATGGAACATTTTCTTCTGCAACGTGACCCTAATGAACTACCTTCCAGTGCATGCATGCATTATAACATTGGCTGAAATAGTACTCACGCATAACTATTTAATGTTTCTAAATGATTTGTTTATTCAGACGAAAGGTATTGCTATGGGATCCCCCATGGCTCCTAACTATGCTAATGTGTATGTGGGTTACATGGAGAAACAGTCTATTTTCAATCCTCTCAAAAATGTTTTCTTGCCTCACATCATTATTTGGAAACGGTATATTGATGATATTTTTGTTCTATGGAGGGGTGATGCAAAACAGCTCCAGGTGTTTTATGCTTTTCTTAACTCCTGTTCTGAGCATCTGAGATTTACTATGCAATCTGACACACGTCAAATCAGTTTTCTTGATCTTCTGATCTTGTGTGAAGATAATGTTCTATACACTGATCTTTACAGGAAGCCTACTGATCGTAACAGTTTGTTGAGGGCTGATAGTTGTCACCCACTTCCCTTGAAAAAAACAATCAGATTTCAACAGAAATATGGCTGAGACGCAAAGAAAGTTCAAGGAGAAAGTTCAAGGCTACAAGAATGATCAGATAAATATTGCGTTTGAGAAAATTCAAAACAAAACGAGACATGATCTTTTTCAAGGTCAGTCTCGCAAAAAGACGCATTCTTGTGTTCTAACTACCAGCTATTCAAAGTGCTCTGAACAAATTAAGGGAATTGTTCAGAAACATTGGCACATCCTAAAATCTGATGGTAGTCTCGGTAATGTGTTTTCGGACCTTCCCTTGGTCGTATTCTCGAGGGGCAGAAATCTCAGAGACCAATTGGTACACTAATTTACCACCTCAAGATATTCCTGAACAACATCTATTTGTGCCCCTACTGGATGGAAATTACAAATGTAATGGCTGTGCTCAATGCAATGGCACATAAATGTAGATCCTTCAAACACCCACAAACAGGGAAATCGATCCCAATCAAAGGTGTTATTACGTGCTCCACTAAGGCAGTTATTTATCTTATAACTTGTCCTTGTGGTAAAAATTATGTAGATAAAACAAAGCGCGAATTAAAAGTATCTCAGAGCATCGTAGCACCATTAGGTGTAAAAACTTTACTTATCCAGTTGCGGCCCACTTCTTGGAGGCAGGCCGGCCACTCGATTTCGTCTCTCCGTTATATTGGCATCGAACATGTCACCCTCCTTAGGAGAGGGTGTGACCTTGATAATTTATTGTTAAAACGAGAGGCTGCCTGGATCTTTAATTTAAAGACCCTTGCGCCCTTCAGTCTCAACGTAGACTTTGATCTGAAGCCATTCTTGTGATTATTGTGACTTTGCCATTGTAATTGTTTGTAAGCTTGTGTAGTCAAATTAACCTATGATCGTATGCTATCCATTTGTTGTTTGTATGCTGTTCTTTGTATGACATTTTAATATTTGATAATTAACCAATGATATTTGGCCACTCTTGGCAATGATTACAGACACCTGTGTCTTTTGACACTACATAAACGAGTCATCCCGCAGTGTTTGTGATTATACCCTGATGAAGACAGCTTGGCTGTCGACATGTTGGGAATTACATTTTTGCATATGAGCTCCTAGAGTGTGCGGCTCTCTTTTATTTTCAAGCTGCTCCCATTACCTCACTGCTGAAGGGTGGCCCGGTGCGCTTGCAGTTGTCGGGTGAGGTGGACAGGGCTTTTAGGCACCTGAAGGTTCTGTCTACCTCGGCTCCTGTGTTGGCCCATCCGGATCCCTCTTTGGCGTTCATAGTGGAGGTGGACGCCTCCGAGGCTGGGATAGGAGCTTTGCTCTCTCAGCGCTGGGGTACGCCACCGAAACTCTGCACCTGTGCCTTTTTCTCTCAGAAGCTCAGCCCGGTGGAGCGAAACTATGATGTGGGGACTGGGAGCTGTTGGCTGTCGTTAAAACTTTGAAAGCGTGGAGACATTGGCTTGAGGGGGCTAAACACCCCTTTCTCATCTGGACTGACCACCGCAATCTGGAGTACATCCGGGAAGCGAGGAGACTGAACCCTCGCCAGGCAAGGTGGGCCATGTTTTTCACCCGTTTTGTGTTTACCCTCTCTTACAGACCAGGCTTCCATAACGTTAAGGCAGACGCATTGTCCCGGCTGAATGACACAGGCTCGCGGTCCATGGATCCCACTCCCATACTCCCAGCCTCTTGCTTGGTGGCGCCGGCAGTGTGGGAGCTGGACGCGGACATTGAGCGGGCATCACGTGCAGAGCCCGATCCCCCATGGTGTCCAGCTGGGCGTCTGTACGCTCCGTCTGCTGTCCACAATCAGCTGATCTATTGGGCCCACACGTCACCATCTGGTCATCCTGGGATCAGTCGGACAGTGCGCTGTCTTAGTGGGGTTTTAGTAGGGTTTATGTTTCCTGCTCAGTGTGCGCCCAGTGCAAGGCTCCTAGACACCTGCGCAGAGGTAAGTTACAACCCTTACCCATTCCACAACGGCCGTGGTCGCACCTGTCGGTGGATTTTATTACCAATCTTCCACTCTCACAGGGTAACACCACGATCCTGGTCGATGTGGATCATTTTTCTAAGTCCTGGCGTCTCCTCCCTTTGCCCGGTCTCCCGATGGCCCTACAAACCGCGGAGGCCCTGTTTACACACGTCTTCCTGCTCTACGGGGTGCCTGAGGATATAGTGTCTGATCGGGGTCCCCAATTCACGTCAAGAGTCTGGAAGGCGTTCATGGAACGCCTGGGGGTCTCGGTCAGCCTTACCTCGGGTTTTCACCTTGAGAGTAACGGGCAGGTAGAGAGAGTTAACCAGGATGTGGGTAGGTTTCTGAGGTCTTATTGCCAGGACCGGCCGGGGGAGTGGGCGGCGTTCGTGCCCTGGGAAGAGATGGCCCAGAACTCGCTCCGCCACTCCTCCACTAACCTTTCTCCATTTCAGTGTGTATTGGGGTATCACAGTACAGCGCAGACCGTCATCGCAGTGAGGCCCCCGTGTTCGCACCGGGGTACAGGGTCTGGATCTCGACCCGAAACCTGCCCCTCCGCATGCCCTGCTGGAAGGTCGGCGGTTGACGTCACCAGTCTTCTAGCCATCATTGATCTATGTTAAATTTTCCATTGGTTTTGTCTTGTGTTCCTACACACCTGGTTCCAATCCTATTCATTAATTGTGGTGTATTTAACCCTCTGTTTCCCCTCATATCCTTGTCAGAGATTGTTTATTGTTATGTTCATGTTTTATGGATTGGTATGTGACGGGTTCTTGTACCCACATTTATTTTTATTACGGACTTTGGTTTTGGAGTTCATATTTTAAGTTATTAAAATACTCCATTTATACCAAGTTTAATTCTCCTGCGCTTGACTTCCCTGCCACCTACATACACGACGTGACAATTCTAGAATGGACATTAAAATCAGATGTTGTGGCACCTTGCGATCATGATGCAATATGCGCCTACACATGCACCGTACTTGCCGTACTTGCTATAAAGTAAAACAGAAAGCTCGCTTCGAGACTAGTGTTTGGTATGCAATGTGATCTCCTCGTAATTAGTCAGTGATGACGAGTGTCTTGACGAGAAGGCAAACTTTTCTAGCTATACCAGGCAAAATCGTGCATTATCAGCTCATTGTTAAGGATGTATCCAAATTAATATCAATTGAAAACAGATACTTTGCTGTTATTCTGGCTGCAGAAGTTATGACAGTGTTAGCCATAGCTAATTGGCTAGCTAGCAAGCAAGGGATAAGAATGTTGCCAGTGAGTATGGCAATGGAACATACAGAACGAACGACTAGGTCGCATCCATAAATATCGAACTACTCGAATGAACAACTGAGTCGAGTCTCCAACAACCAAAAGATGAGAGTTTTGTTTTGTATAAAAAATAAAATATCAACACAAATAATTTAGACCGGTAAATGTGAGTTTTCATACTGTTTTCTTTGACAACTGTGGTATAACTTCTTGACGCACCCATCCCTTTAGCGGGATCATTTTCGTCTACTTCCGTTTAATTGCAGAGCGCCAAATTCAAATTGAATTACTAAAAATATTGAATTTTCATGAAACCACAAGTGTAATATAGCAAAACACAGCTTAGCTTGTTGTTAATCCACCTGGCGTGTCAGATTTCAAAAATACTTTACAGCAAGCTATCCAAGCGTTTGTTAGGACATCTCTCTCAGCCGAAATTGACCATATTAAATTATCATTGGAATTGCGCAAAAATTGATGTCAGACATGCACCTACAGTACCCTTATACTCTGTGGCTGATGACTGGGATGAATGCAGGAGCAGATTTCAGGAGCACACTTTTTTTGACTGATGACTGAAATGACTGAAATAAGGTATTACTGAAAAAATATATAAACACAACCTGCAACAATGTCAACGATTTTACTGGGTTACAATTCATATAAGAAATTCAATCAATTTAAATAAATTAATGATGCCCTAATCTATGGATTTCACATTACTTTGCAGGGGCACAGTCATGGGTGGGCCTGGGAGGGCAATCACCCACTAGCGAGCCAGGCCTAGGCAAACAGAATTAGTTTTTTCCCTCAAAATGGCTTTATTTCAGATGGAAATACTCCTCAGTTTCATCAGCTGTCCGGATGGCTGGTCTTAGACGATCCTGCAGGTGAAGAAGTTGAATGTGGAGATCCTGGGCTGGCTTGGTTACTCCTGGTTAGCGGGTTGAGAGGCCAGTTGTGCATATTGTCATATTCTTTAAAACGACTTTGGAGGTGGATTATGGTAGAAAATGAACATTACATTCCCCGGCAACAGCTCTGGTGGATATTCCTTCATTCAGCATGCCAATTGCACGCTCCCTCATGAGGCATCTGTGGCATTGTGTAGTGTGGCAAAACTGCACATTTCAGTATGGCCTTTTATTGTCCCCAGCACAAGGTACACCTGTATAATGATCATGCTGTTTAATCAGCTTCTTGATATGCCACACCTGTCAGGTGGATGGATTATCTTGACAAAGGAGAAATGCTCACTAACAAATGTGCTTTATGGAACATTTCAGGGATATTTTATTTCAGCTCATGAAACATGGGACCATCATTTTACATGTTGCGTTTATATTTTTGTTCGGTACATGATAGGCCTATCTGGCTTATATGATTCTGATGGTCATAATGCTTCTTAACAGTGTCATAAAGTCTATTTTCTTAGTCCAAGTAAAGTGACACAGGATGGTCATAATGCCTCTTGACAGTGTCATAAAGTGTATTTTCTTAGTCCAAGTAAAGTGACACAGGATGGTCATAATGCCTCTTGACAGTGTCAGAAAGTGTATTTTCTTAGTCCAAGTAAAGTGACACAGGATGGTCATAATGCCTCTTGACAGTGTCAGAAAGTGTATTTTCTTAGTCCAAGTAAAGTGACACAGGATGGTCATAATGCCTCTTGACAGTGTCATAAAGTGTATTTTCTTAGTCCAAGTAAAGTGACACAGGATGGTCATAATGCTTCTTGACAGTGTCATAAAGTATATTTTCTTAGTCCAAGTAAAGTGACACAGGATGGTCATAATGCCTCTTGACAGTGTCATAAAGTGTATTTTCTTAGTCCAAGTAAAGTGACACAGGATGGTCATAATGCTTCTTGACAGTGTCATAAAGTATATTTTCTTAGTCCAAGTAAAGTGACACAGGATGGTCATAATGCTTCATGACAGCGTCTTGAAGTGTATTTTTTGCAAATGATTTAAAATATGATGAAAAAAAACATGAGTGTAAATAATTATTTACAATAACAACAAAGGACAAGAATAACCTTTAAAACGAAAGGAAACTTCTTGGCAGGGAAAAAATACATTTGAATAAATGTGGGTTTTGACACTCTTATGTAAATCTCATAACCAACCAGCCATAAAATAATGCAATATATGTCACAACAGGTGTACATATATGTGTCATGACAGTGTTATGACCATATAATGACAGGATATGACACGTTATGTCAGTTGTTATGACATATTATGATATGGTTATGAGGGTGTCATAACGTGGTATGCCGCTGGGTGTCAAGTAAAGTGTTACCATTGGAAACATAAATACATTTGCACATTGAGCACTTGTTGTCTCTCAAATACGCTGTTACAGTTGTTGTTTAGCTAGCTAGCACATTTTTGCCATATTAGCTAGATGTGACATCAGTCAAAACACTTCAAAACAAGATATGGCATTGTCATGGAAATTCTACACAGGGACACTTGAAGTCATTCTTAAATGAAGCATTGTTTATTTACAGCACGCTGAAGACGTCCCAGTCAAACGGAGATGCATAAAGTGTCGGTCTGAAGTGAGCTTCACCGGGCCAGTCCCGTTAGTTCTCTTATATACTGCTCACACAGACAAGTTATATTTGCATGGTTTGGCTTATTCATTATTCATCATTAATTCATCATTAACGTTTGGTTCATGCATGTGACTGACCAATACCTTAAGAGGCTTCCTCTCTCCAAGCTGAGACCTTGAAACTAAGATATCCCTTTAGTTCTCAAAACACGGTTCTGGGTGTACTGCCAAATTGCATACTGGTAGTGAGGATTCCTCCTCTGCATGTTCAATCAGTCACTTGCATGAGCACAGAAATTGGTTATTAGAAAAACACAAACAGAAAATGTTCCATCACAGTATCACTAACTAGACACAACAAGCTGAAACGAACCACCTAAGATTCCCACATAGCAGCTTCTTGTCAATGTTGCTAGTTATCTGGTCATCCAGAACCACAACTACACATGGACTTCTTCCTCATTGAAGCATGCGCTTTGTTGTCATGACCTTGTCAGCTAACCCGTCTATGATACTTGACTCTTTTTTGGCATGTTAAGTAACTGCTGTGTGATTACTACAGTCCATAGACTGAGTTGAGTCTTTCGAAGTATTGACTGCACTGGTGTTGTTCTCTTCTGGCAGTGTGACCATCAGACTGGGCATTGCTCTCCTGTAGGGGAGAGAAGAGAGGAGTGGAGAGAGAAGAGATCAATGAGGGCAGCAGGTAGCTTAGTGGTTAGAGCGTTGGGCTGGTAACCGAAAGGTTGCTAGATCGAATCCCTGAGCTGACAAGGTAAAAATCTGTCATTCTGCCCCTGAACAAGGCAGTTAACCCACTGTTCCCAGGCCATCATTTTAAATAAGAATTTGTTCTTAACTGACTTGCCTAGTTAAATTAAAAATTAAAAAATAAATAAAAATGAGAGAAGAGGTGAAAACAGGAGAGACATCAGGGAGCAAAAAAGATGTGAGACAAAAGGAGAGTGGAGATGAGAGTGGAGACAGTACTGATTAACCTCTCTGGGATATGTGGGACGGTAAGCGTCCCTCGCCAACAGCCAGTGAAAGTGCAGGGCGCCAAATTCAAAACAACAATCTCATAGTGAAAATTCCTCAAGCATACAAGTATTTTACACCATTTTAAAGATACACTTGTTGTAAATCCAGCCACAATGTCTGTCCTGTACAGTGCATTCAGAAAGTATTCAGACCCTTTGACTTTTTCCACATTTTGTTATGCCGCAGCCTTCCTTATTCTAAAATTGATTCAATTCAATGTTTTTCTCATCAATCTACACACAATACCTCATAATGACAAAGCGAAAACAGCTTTTAGAAATTTTTGCAAATGTATTGGGGAAAAAATATTGAAATACCTCATTTACACAGGTATTCAGACCCTTTTCTATGAGATTTGAAAGTAAGCTCAGGTGCATCCTGTTCCAATTGATCATTCTTAAGATGTTTCTACAACTTGATTGGGGTCCACCTGTGGTAAATTCAACTGATTGGACATGATTTGGAGAGGCACACACCTGTCTATATAAGGTCCCACAGTTGACAGTGCATTTCAGAGCAAAAACCAAGCCTTGAGGTCGAAGGAATTGTCCTTAGAGCTCTGAGACGGGTTTGTGTCAAGGCACAGATCTGGGGAAGGGTACAAAAGCATTTCTGCAGCATTGCAGGTCCCCAAGAACATATTGGCCTCCCTCATTCTTGAATGGATGAAGTTTTGAACCACCAAGAGCTGGCCGCTCAGCCAAACTGAGAAATCGAGGGAGAAGGCCATTGGTCAGGGAGATGACCAAGAACCCGATGGTCACTGAGTTCCTCTGTAGAGATGGTGAGAACCTTCCAGAAGTACAACCATCTCTGCAGCACTCCACCAATAAGGCCTTCATGGTAGAGTGGCCAGGCGGGAGCCACTCCTCAGTAAAAGGCACATGACTGCCCATTTGGAGTTTGCCAAAAGGCACCTAATGGACAGACCATGAGGAACAAGATTCTCTGGTACGATGAAACCAAGATTGAACTCTTTGACCTGAATGCCAAATGTCATCTCTATGGTGAAGCATGGTGGTGGCAGCATCATGCTTTGGGGATGTTTTTCAGCGGCAGGGACTGGGAGACTAGTGTCAGGATCGATGGAAGGATGAACGGAGCAAAATCCTTGATGAAAACCTGCTCCAGAGGGCTCAGGACCTCAGTGTGGGTCAAAGGTTCACCTTCCAACAGGACAATGACCCTAAGCACACAGTCAAGACAACGCAAGAGGGGCTTCTGGACAAGTATCTGAATGTCCATGAGTGGTCCAGCCAGAGCTCGGACTTGAACCCGATCGAACATCTCTGGAAAGATCTGAAAATAGCTGTGCAGTGGCACTCCCTATCCAACCTGTCAGAGCTTGAGAGGATCTGCAGAGAAGAATAGGAGAAACTCCCCAAAAACAGGTGTGCCAAATTTGTAGGGTCATACTCAAGAAGACTCGAGGCTGTAACCACTTCCAAAAGTGCTTCAACAAAATACTGAGTAAAGCGTCTGAATACTTGTAAATGTGATATTTCAGCTTTTTTAATACATTTGCAAAATTTTCTAAACAGCTATTTTTGCTTTGTCATTATGGGGTATTGTGTGTAGATTGATGAGGGGAAAAAAGCACTTTATTCAATTTTAAAATAAGCTTGTTTTACGTAACAAAATGTGGTGAAGGAAAAAGGAAACCGCACACTGCTCTTGATAGTATCACTGATCTTTAATAAGCTTACGTGTCGGCCTCACGGCCTTCGTCAGAGCTTTTGTGAATGAAAAAAATAATTGCACCCTTACGTAGACCTAGCCCCACCCACATGCATTCATGTTCAAATTCAGAACATAACATACATAGGCATTTCATCATTAAATCCTTTTGGAAATAATGTCTGGAGGGTGAAAATCCCAAAACATTCTCTTTTACTCAGAGTATTATTTATATCACTTCCCCTGTCTGATATCTTAACTTTCTCTATGCCACAAAATCTAAAAGGTAGAAAGGTCATGTTTTAGGTCATTAAAATGTACTGCGACTGGATAATCCCTGTCGTTTATTAAAGTCCTGATTGAACTTTATGTTCACTAATTCTCTGTTTGAGAGAGCGGGTGGTTTTACCGACATAGCTGAGCCCACATGGACATTTAATAATGTAAATAACATGGGCGGTGGAACACGTAATAATGTCATTTATTCTGAACCATTTTCCTGTGTTTGGGTGGCAGAAATATTCACACTTTATCATGTTGTTGCACTGTGCACATCCTCTGCATTTATAGCTGCCATTTGGAAGAGGGCGTAAAAGAGCCTGGCTGATTTTCTTTTGTTGTTGGCAGTTGGCATGAACCAATTTATCTCGTAAATTGCGAGCTCTCCTATACACAGTAAGTGGTGGACTTTTAAATTCAGCCGGCAAAGCCAGTGTTTCTTGACCACATCTCCCACTTTTTTAGCTTTAGCAGGTCTTTTTTGTAGCAGTTCATCTCGTGTTTTTCCCAATGCCAAATTAAGAGCTTCAGCCACACATTGTGGCGAATTGCCTCTCCTTAGAAACCAAATGTGCATCTCCACAGCTTTTTCTAGATAATCCTCTGTGGAGAGGCATATACCGTGCAGTCTGAAAAACGGGCTTCTTGGAAGTCCTCTTTTTAATGGCTCAGGATGGAAGCTGTCCCCCTGTAATAGAGTATTTCTGTCTGTTTATTTTCTATGCAGAGTTGTAAACAGGGTTCCATTTGATTTCTCAATCCACATATCAAGGTAAGGAACACGTTGTGTGTCACATTCAATAGTGAATTTGAGATTGGGGTCAATGCCATTGAGTAGTGCCATAAAATCTGACAGCTCTTTTTCCGTTCCTTCCCTTATGCAACAAAATGTCGTCAATATATCAATAACATTTCAGGACATTATTCAAAAATTGATTTATTAACAAAACGTTCTTCAAAAAGACCCACATAGTGGTTAGCATAACTCGGAGCGAATGTGGAGCCCATCGATGTTCCATTCGTTTGTAGGTAGTATTCATCATCAAACCTGAAATAGTTATACGTCAAAACATATTCAGCCAGCTCTAGAATAAAGTTTGTTGGTGGATATCCGTTAGTATCTCTGTCTCCCAAATAGTGAGCTAGGGCTTCCAGCCCCCCCACATGGGGAATGCTGGTACATAGACTATCGACATCTAATGTGACCAAAATACAGTCCTTTGTTAAACCAGTTATTGGTGAGATCTTGTTTATGAAGTCTATAGAGTGTTTTACATATGATGGCAATGCTTGCACATGAGTTTTAATAAGATAGTCTACAAAGTTCGACAATGGCTCTAGCGTTGAGCCTATTCCTGCAACCACTGGTCTGCCTGGATAATTGCCTTGTTGTGTTTTAGGGTTGTGTAATTTCGACAAAATGTACAGGCATGGATGTATGGCACATTTGCAGCAAGGATATTCATATTCAGGTTTTGAGATAAGGTTATTTAATAGGGCTCCAGATTAGAGCATATATCTCTTTGGAACACCTGTGTGGGATCAACACTCAGTTTTTATAGAAAAGTTCATTACTGAGTTGTCTCTGCATTTCTTCTTTATATTTTCACAGTCTAAAACAACCACAGCACCCTCTTATCTGCATGTTTAATAACCAAAGATTAATATTTCATTAAGTGCCTGTTCTTCTGTTCTAGTGAGGTTCTTCTGAATGTGGTTTGTTTGTCTCGTATATACTGACATGGCTTCTTGTTCGACTAACCTACAATAGGTATCAATCGAGGAGTTGTTAACCATGGGACAGAATTTGCTTTTGGGCTGAAAATGGGTACCAGTTCTTTGATGTGTTTCTAGGCCCGAAACAGTGTTTTGCAAAAACACATGCTTAAATTTATCTTGCGAAAGAATTTAAACAGATCTGCTTTCCCATCGAATTGTTTATTTGTACATGTAGGTACAAAAGAGAGGCCCTTAGATAAGACTGAAACTTGAGCGTCAGTAAGGTCTTTTTGGAGAGGTCCTGCTTGTAGCTCCATGTCCACGACCTGTGTTCCTGGTCTCCACTTCAACCGATTGCCTCTCCTACATCGTTTATTTTCTTTCGTGGAGCCTTGTGTTGCTTCCGGGCTAAAAGAAAATGACTGTGTGCCATGGTAGCTGGAGTCACTGTCTGTAGGGAATTCGCTCTCAGTGGATGCCTCTGTGTCCAAGTTTCCATGTCCTCCCGATGCTGCGTTTCTGCGTCACCCGATCAGTGGTGCATCCCTACGTCGGCCTCTCCGTGCTCCTGTCCTTGAGCCTTTCCATGCGTACACCTGGTTGAGCTGGTAGTCCTCTGTATCTCATTTATATTTCTTGATCTTTGTTGCTTGTAGAAAGTCTCTTTATTTCCCAATGGACTGGTTGATTGTGTCGTCTATGGCTGTAAAATTAGGGCCTAGAATCTCCTTCATTATAACCTCATGTTCGCTAATCTTAACTTCAACTTCTTTCACTTCCTTCGACACATGTTCAACGATTAATAACATTAATTCTAAAGAACATTTGTTGAGTATTTCACCCCATTGCTGAATGAAAGTTTTGTTTTTCCCTATTGTAGGCTCCTACTGTATTCTCAGTCTTCTTGGAAAGCTCTTGTTGTGCCAAACTCACTAAGAGTGGTGCCATGCAGGAACAAACTAGTTTCTTTCTCTCCGAGTCTCTGGAGTTGGATTTTAAGTTCGACAGTCGAGTGCGGAACTGGATTGTCCATTCAGACACCTTTTGTGCCGTATTAATTTACCATCCTTACAAATCACTTAATGTAAATGTCCATTACTGTATTGTCAGTGCTTGACTTGGGCCGGAGCTGACCAGAGTGCCATACAGGCACTTCTAATTTTGGGGGAATTGTGTACCAGCTTCTCTATTAACAAAGTAGCCTATTGCCGACCTAGATTCACACACTGGGGCAAAAAAAGATTGATCAAAGCGGAATGAAGGCGGGATCTGCATTGAATTACAATGGAGAGTGGGCATTCATTTCCTGATTCTGCTTTCTTCAAGTTTATTTGCTGATAGTCTGTGAATTTGTGTGTGACAGTAGGCTGAATGCGTATGATGCGCTGTGTAAAATTAGGTCAAATTAGGGTTTGTAAGGACATGAAAAGTCATTGAAATTAGTTTTTTAATTTTTGCTAATTTAATTCATGGAGGCACACTTTTAAATATGATCAATGACTTAAAAATCGACATCAGCCATTATCAGAATGACCGTTCAGTACATGTCTGTGTGTCTTGTGTGTATGCCAGCTCGAATGGGCCGTTGCCCAAGGAGAAAGAGCACAACATCTTAGCAGCAGGTAAAAAATAATGAAGAACAACATACTAACTATATAGCCAATTCAAAACAATGTGTAGCAGTTATCTCCCCAGTTAACTAAAGCCAACTAAGCATACATGTAATTGTCGCCTTTCCACTGGCACTATAGCCTAAATAAATCTGTACAGATGGAAAGCTGGTATTCCCCTCTATTAAACCGTAGCCAAGCAATTGCGACAACAAATATATTCTATAAATATCTTAACTGACAAATAACTTGCTGTGCATAGATCTCCCCTGAAATATGAATATTTGAGCCTAAACAGTTAGACACCTTGCTTTGAAGTAGCGTACCTTCTCCATTTGATCCCTGATCCATCGAATGAGGGAATCATTTTATAAAGACAAGAGTATTTGGTTATAATGTTGCAATATTTTATATCAAGGGTGGCAACCCTCTTTCAGGACAGCTACTGGGTGTACAGGCCCTGGTCCAATCACATGGTAGCCTAAACATCAGATTGAACTTGGGTGTTTCAGGGCTGCATCAAAATCCAAGTCTGCACACCCCGGAGCTCTCCAGGTGGTGGGTTGACCACATGTTGACAATATGTGACTAACAGTGCAGTTCTACTTTGTGGGGGGTTAAGTGCCTTGATCAAGGGCACAACGGCAGGAGATGGTAGGCCTACATGGGATCAGACACTGCAGCCTTCTTAAGCATCTTAAGGCTCGGGCGGAGTGTTCGGAAGTTCGGATAAATGACGTACCCAAAGTAAACTGCCTGTTACTCAGGCCCAGAAACTAGGATATACATATAGCATTGGATAGAAAACACTCTGAAGTTTCTAAAACTGTTAAAATAATGTATGTGAGTATTACAGAACTGATATTGCAGGCGAAAACAAGAGGAAAATCCATCCATCACATTTCAATGAAATTCCTATGCAGTTCCTATGTCTTCCACTAGATGTCAAGTTTTTAGAAAGGGTTTGAGGCTTATTTATTTTTTTAAATGAGCAAGTAGTTGTAGTTTTTCTAAGGTGTCTCTCATTAGAAAACTAGTCTTGTTGCGCGCGTGAATGAAGTGCGTGCTCTTCGTTATTTATCTTCCCTATTGAAAATACTATTCTCCGTCTTCAATTTTATAGTTTATTTAGATATTAGAGTACCTGAGGATTAATTAGAAACATCGTTTGACTTGTTTGGATGAACTTTACCGGTAACCTTTTGGATTTGTTTGTATACATGTTGAACGAGTGGATTACTGAAATTGATGGCGCCTACTAAACTGACCTTTTGGGATATAAAGAAGGACTTTATCGAACAAAACGACCATTCATTGTGTAGCTGGGACCCTTGGTATTGCAAACAGACGAAGATCTTCAAAAGTAAGTGATTTATTTTATCGCTATTTGGGAATTTGTGATGCCTGGTCTGGTTTGAAAAAGTATTTTGATGTGGGGCGCTGTCCCCAGATATTCACATGGTATGCTTTCACAGTAAAGCCTTTTTGAAATCTGACAACGCGGTTGGATTAACAAGAAGTTAAGCGTTTAAATGATATAAGACACTTGTATTTTAATATTATGATTTTTGTATTTTGAATTTCATGCTCTGCAATTTCACCGGATGTTGTCAAAGTGGAACGCTATCGGTACACCGATCCCAAAGAGGGGTTACTTTTTCATGTAGGCTATAATAATGGGCATGAAAATGTGGTAGAAGTCATGAAAAATGTGTATGAACCCTTAACAGTGAATAATCAGAGGTCTTTATTGCATAATGTAATTTGTGTATTTTGGTGAACAAAGTCTAATCGACCGACTTGGACAAAGACAGCTCTAGCACTTCTTTAATCCTAAATTAAGCATTGTGTATAGTAGGTTGGTCATCTAGGTTTGTACCTATTGTAAAGGCATTCTTCCTCCTCTTCTGAGGAGGAGTAGTGAGAAGGATCGGAGGACCAATGCGCAGCGTGGTAAGTGTCCATAATGTTTATTTAAAGACAAACTGAACACTACAAAACAATAAACGTGAAACGAACAAAACCGAAACAGTACCGTGTGGCAACAAACACTCACACGGAAACAAACACCCACAACTCAAAAGTGAAACCCAGGCTACCTAAGTATGATTCTCAATCAGAAACAACTAACGACACCTGCCTCTGATTGAGAACCATACTAGGCTGAACTCAAAACCCCAACATAGAAAAACACACAGACTGCCCACCCAAAGTCACGCCCTGACCATACTAAATAAAGTTAAAACAAAGGAAATAAAGGTCAGAACGTGACACCTATAGACTTTCCATCACCATGAAGACATCAAGTGGTTTGTGATGATGTTATGTTATGATGTTATGTTGTGGCTCAGTTGGTAGAGCATCTCGCTTGCAATTCTACTGTTGTGGGCTTATTCCCATGGGGTACCAATACGAAGACGTATGCACATGTATGCACTCGCTATTGTAAATTTCTCTGGATAAGACCGTCTACTAAAATGGAAAAGGAATGAATAGATTGTTTCAGTTTTCACATAGAAACAAGTTGCCTTTGCAAAGTACTTCAAGAAACTGGAAAACATACAGTATATCAGAGCAAGTATTTCTAGTGCACTGGGTCTTTACTTGTCCTGTTTTAGTGGACCAATAAACATCTTCAGAGTGGGCAAAAACAAAATATCTGTATCCCCTCCTCCCTCCCACCCCGTCGGTAAAAACATTGCATCACCCCCACCCCAAACTACATCCCGTGGCTATGGGTACCAGGGGACCTTCAGGTGAGTCTTGTGATGCCTGTGTGCGTAATAAAAAAAACAACCGACATGTTCATGAGAGTCTCAACTTCCCACAGAGGGGTCATATTAGTGTGTAGCCCAAACTGCTACAGACAGACAGAAGTTGGCAGATAGGCTGTTCAGACGAGACCCTGGACGCTTGCTGGGGTCATAGAACGCCATCGTTATAGGCATTTTACGGTAACAAATACTCTTATTGTAATCTTTCTTACCGTGGTTTCCTCTTAACAATAATAGCACTTACAGTTGACAAGGGCAGCTCTAGCATGGCAGAATTGTGATAAACGGACTTGTTGGAAAGGTGGCATCCTATGATGGTGCCACGTTGAAAGTCACTGAGCTCTTCAGTAAGGCCATTCAACTGCCAATATTTGTTTTGCACTCCCAGGAATCCCAGTTCCACAATAAATGATTGTTTTGTTCAATAAAGTCCATCATTTATGTCCAAATACCTCCTTTTTGTTCGCGCGTTTAGTTCACAAATCAATTTTCACGACTTGCAGGCCAGACGAAAAGTCAAAAATTGTCGTTACAGTTCGTAGAAACATGTCAAACGATGTATGGAATCAATCTTTAGGATGTTTTTAACATCAATATTCAATAATGTTTCAACCGGAGAATTCCTTTGTCTTCAGAAATGCAATGGAACGCAGCTACACCTCACGGGAGCGCGCCTGAATGAGATCATGGCACTCTGGCAGACCTCTTTGTCAAAAAGCTCCCTTTCTCCCCCACTTTACAGTAGAAGCCTCAAACAAGGTTCTAAAGACTGTTGACATCTAGTGGAAGCCTTAGGAAGTGCAATCGGACCAAATTTCCACTGTGTCTTGGATAGGCAAAGAGTTGAACTACAAACCTCAGATTTCCCACTTCCTGGTTGGATTTCTTCTCAGGTTTTTGCCTGCCATATGAGTTCTGTTGTACTCACAGACATCATTCAAACAGTTTTAGAAACTTTGGAGTGTTTTCCATCCAGATCTACTAACAATATGCATATCTTAGCTTCTGAGCCTGAGTAGCAGGCAGTTTACTCTGGGCACCTTATTCATCCAAGCTACTCAATACTGCCACCTAGCCATAAGAAGTTTTAACCTGTCTCCTTCCCTTCATCTACATTGAAGTGGATTTAACCTGGATTAACCTGTTGAATCTATGGGGGCGCCATTTCATTATTGGATAAAAAAACGTGCCCGTTTTAAGCGCAATATTTTGTCACGAAAAGATGCTCGACTATGCATATAATTGACAGCTTTGGAAAGAAAACAGTCTAACGTTTCCAAAACTGCAAAGATATTATCTGTGAGTGCCACATAACTCATGCTACAGGCGAAACCAAGATGAAACTTCAAACAGGAAATGAGCAGAATTTCTGAAGCTCTGTTTTCCAATGTCTCCTTATATGGCTGTGAATGCACCAGGAACAAGCCTGCGCTTTCTGTCGTTTCTTCAAGATGTCTGCAGCATTGTGACGTATTTGTAGGCATATCATTGGAAGATTGGCCATAAGAGACTACATTTTACAGGGGTCCGCCTGTCTAAATTGGTGCGTAATCTTCAGTTGCGGGCATTTTCTCCTGGAATTCAGGACAGAAAGCACACTTCCACGAACTATATATATAATCGAAGAGATGTGAGAAAAACACCTTGAGGATTGTTTCTAAACAACGTTTGCCATGTTTCAGTCGATATTATGGAGTTAATTTGGAAAAAAGTTCGGCGTTTTGATGTCTGGATTTTCGTTTTTTTTTGGTAGCCAAACGTGACGCACCAAACGGAGCGATTTCTCCTAAACAAATAATCTTTCAGGAAAAACTGAACATTTGCTATCTAACAGTCTCCTCATTGAAAACATCTGAAGTTCTTCAAAGGTAAATTATTTTATTTGAATGCTTTTCTGGTTTTTGTGAAAATGTTGCCTGCAGAATGCTAACGCTAATGCTAACGCTAAATGCTACGCTAGCTAGCTACTGTTACACAAATGATTGTTTTCCTATGGTTGAGAAGCATATTTTGAAAATCTGAGATGACAGTGTTGTTAACAAAAAACTAAGCTTGAGAGCTAGCATATTTATTTCCTTTCATTTGCGATTTTCATGAATAGTTAACATTGCGTTATGGTAATGAGCGTGAGGCTGTATTCACGATCCTGGATCCGGGATGGCTAGAGGCTAGAGGTTAATCTGGTCAGTTTATGTCATGGAAAGAGCAGGCGTTCCTAATGTTTTGTACACTCAGTGTATATGTTTTTGGAATGTTCTTTCAGCTGTTCATAGGCTAAATCATCATGATCAAAATTGGTTGACAGTTCAGAAGAGGGTGAGTAGCCTCTGCTGACTCCTCTAGCTCCACATGATGGTGCAGGCCAATCAGCAGGCTGTTAGCCAGCCTTGCTGCTTTGTGGAGTCCGCCACTAGCACAGTCACCGTAGTTAGCTCAGCTTTCCCCATTGAAACCGTGTCTGTCTGGGCCGGTCCTTGCCGTTCTGCCACCATAGGCCAGACCAAAAAATAACTGCACCAAAAAAAGACATCCAAAAGGCGTTGGTCCGTGCTCAATGAGGTGTAGCCTAAAACAGGCCATTTCATTGGCTTTATTAGTCCTGATTTCTGTGACTAATCAATTTGCCTATTTAAACTCTGAATATCAGCTACCCAGCTTTGAGGAGTTATCGCGAGCCTAGGAAATGCATAAGTATTTTTATTTTCGCTATGATAAAAAATTGGATACAAACTTGAAACCACTGATCATGACAACGGTGTGAAACTCCTAGACAGCAGTTGTGATTGTCCGTTCAATTTAGTCCATTTTAGTTTGACATGTACTGTTTTTAGGATATGTTGTTTGTTAACATGACAGCAAACGTTTTAGTTGACTGAGTGCCGTTTAGAGAAACCTGAATTTGGCAAAAGTGTCGGTGTCATTACATTGTCACACATTTTATCTCCAGCCTGTAGGCTACAGAATTAATTAATTTTTAAAATGTATTTAACCTTTGTTTAACTAGGCAAGTCAGTTAAGAACAAATTCTAATTTACAATGACGGCCTAGGAACTGCCTCATTCAGGGGCAGAACCCAGACGTTTACCTTGTCAGCTCGGTGATTCAATCTAGCAACCTTTCGGTTACTGGCCCAACGCTCTAACCACTAGGCTACCTGCCGCCCCAGAAAAGGCCACATACTCTTTCTACCATATCCTAGGGCTGCTACATGATTTATATTGGATAATTTTTTTTGACAGAACGTTGGTGGAGCGCTGTAGAGAGGGATCTCTCCAACAGCACCCTGGAGAGGAGAGCTGGGAATGGACAAGCAAAATATGTTGCACCCCCTGCTTTTGACAAATTGGGCACTGCTCACCTAAAAAGCCCATACACCACTGGTTGAGAGAAGTTGTCATTATTTTGGGGCAGAATTATGAGGTTTAATGTGTTGTTGGACGTGCATCTTGATCAGTTTAGCTCAGAAAATGCAGCCCTGGTCAATCTGCCACCATAAACGCCTGCCTAATCCTGCCTAATTAGCGGGCTGGTCGTGGTGTCTGTGCCTCGATCTAGGTCAGGCAAAACTAAACATGGTGGTGTTCACTTTCGCAATCTCACTGTAATAAAGACCTCCATTCCTGTCATTATTGAAAGACTGCTAGTTCTAGGTCCCAAGAAACAAAGAGATCTGCTGTTTCATCTGACAGTTAATGTTGATGGTTGTTCAGTAGTCTCAAATAATACTGTGAAGGACCTCGGCCTTACTCTGGATTCTGATCTCTCTTTTGGCGAACAAATCAAGAAAATTTCAAGGGGAGCTTTTTTCCATCTTCGTAACATAGCAACAATCTAAAACTTGTTGTCCAAAAGTGGTGCATAAAATCTAATGCTTTGTCACTTCTAGATTAGTCTACTGCAATGCTCTACTCTCTGGCTACCTGGATACTTTACTAAATAAACTTCAGTTAGTGCTAAATATGGCTGCTAGAATCTTGACTGGAACCCCAAAATTGTATCATATTACTCCAGTGTTAGCCTCTTTACACTGGCTTCCTGTTAAAAGGCAAGGGCTGATGTCAAGGTTTTACTTCTAACTTACAAAGCATTACATGGGCTTGCTCCTACCTATCTCTCCGATTTGGTCCTGCCATACATACCTACACATATGCTATGGTCACATGACGCAGGCCTCCTTATTGTCCCTAGAATTTGTAAACAAATCATTGTGGGCTGTACTCAGCCTTGTCTCAGGTTAGTAACTTGTTGGTCTGTTGATATCCACTTTGGAAAAGTGGGTGGGGTTACATCCTGACTGCTTCGCCCTGTTCGGGGGCATCGCCGTCTCCGCCTCCAGTATCTATGCTGCAGTAGTCTATGTGCCGGGGGGATAGGGTCAGTTTGTCCTATCAAGTGAAATTCTCCAGTCTTATCTGGTGACGTGTGGGAACTTAAATATGTTCTCTCCAATTCTCCTCTCAAACTCTCCCCCCTCCAGGAGGACCTGAGCCCTAGGACCATGCCCCAGGACTACCTGGCATGATGACTCTTGGCTGTCCCTAGTCCACCTGGTCATGATACTGATCCAGTTTCTGTTGTTTTGCCTGTGGCTATGGAACACTGACCTGTTCACCGGACATGCTAACTTGTCCTGGACATGGTTTTTTCCACGCTCTCTCTCTCTCTACCACACCTGCTATTTCGACCTCTGAATGCTCAGCCAACTGACATTTACTCCTGAGGTGCTGACCTGTTGCATGCTCTACAACTACTGCAATTATTATTTGACCCTGCTGGTCATCTATGAACGTTTGAACATCTTGAAGAACTATCTGGCCTTAATGGCTTGTACACTTATAATCTCCACTCGGCACAGCCACAAAAGGACTGGACACCCCTCGGAGCCTGGTTCCTTTCTAGGTTACTTCCTAGGTTCCTGCATTTATGGGGAGTTTTTCCTAGACACCGTGCTTCTACATCTGCATTGCTTGCTGTTTGGGGTTTTAGGCTGGGTTTCTGTCTAAGCACTTTCTGACATCTGATGTAAAAAGGGCTTTTTAAATACATTTGATTTGATAAAGTGAGAAACTTGAAATTACGTGTAAAATAACACATGGGTAGAATGTGAATCGGATCCTAAGTTTAGTTTCCACTAGTTACCACAGCCACAAATTTGGCAATATCAAAAAGATTCATTAAAACTGTATTCGTAGCCTGACCTTTCAGAAAAGGCATGTTCACTCCTCCCTCAGGAAGACATTTCCCGTTTTCTAAAACCTTACATTGTGCACATTTTCAAAACATAAACATAAGCAGATGGCCTCATAAAGTGTTTAGTGCGTAAAATAAACACATGAGCAGAACATTGGGAGTTTTAGAAAACAGGAAAAGGCATCCGGCTGGTGGGACAAACACAAGTCACACAGCCACTTCGTTTAGTAATGATCAAGTGTTGAATGGAAAGGGGAAGGGGATACCTAGTCAGTTAGTTGCACAACTGAATGCATTCAACCAAAATGTGTCTTCCTCATTTAACCCAACCCCTCTGAGTTAAGCTACTGACCTCTCCGTGCTTATCACAATGACTTTTCTGTTCCTGTTTTCGTTTCCTGTAGAAACAAAGTAACTTGAATTACGTATTTTATTCAACATTTTACTCCTACTCCACAATAGATACAAAATGAGACCACAGTGCTTTAGGCAATGCAGATTTGATTGAATTGAGCTCGTAGGTACACTACTTTGAGCTACTCACCTACACAGCCAGACCATACAACAGATGTTAATGCAGAGAACCACTCCTCCAATAGCAGATGGAATTGTGAAGAGCAATAACCTCCGTAGGTTATATTCAGCATGACCTGTGTTAAGACAGAAACAATTGGGATTTTCAGGAGAGTTGACAAGCCTAAACGTGTTGTATTCCTTTGCTTTATAACAATATAGTAAACAATTGGGAGATAATAACCAAATAATAGGA
Organism: Oncorhynchus mykiss; assembly: GCF_057628025.1. Lineage (NCBI taxonomy): Eukaryota > Metazoa > Chordata > Actinopteri > Salmoniformes > Salmonidae > Oncorhynchus > Oncorhynchus mykiss. The sequence continues at coordinate 79,662,117 of NC_143024.1, forward strand.
TTATAACATTCAGTATTGATGGTTTGCAATAATTATCACAATAATTGATATTTTTGTTAAAGTCAAAATTCTGGATATTTATATCTGGCATTACAGAATACAGTTTCTTCTCCACATGTTACAATATAAACAGAACATTACTTCCATTACCTGTGAGGTTATTAGTGATGGTCAAATTCCACTCCATTTTCCATACACCACGTTGATCATCTGTTATTTGACAGCTGTAGCTCCCGGTGTCATTTAACTCTACATTAAAGATAGTCAGCTTTGTAGGTGGATCAACACTCATCCTGTCAGAGGTGATGTTCCTTTCAGTTTTATTCAGTTTGTCACTATGAGAGAAAATAAGAACTGTGTCCTTCTTCCAGATGTATGATGCATTCGTCTCTGAGTTATTGCAAACCAAAGTAACAATTTCTCCCAAAGAAGCTGATTTATTTTTCTGATATTTTGTTGAGTCACCTGGGACAGAAAACAACAAAGACAATGTTTTAAGTACTTTACTATAAAGGACAGTGTGAGATTTTTAAAATCCTTTTAAGAAGTCATAAGAATGCAAACCGAACACAGGTAGGTAGGCAGGCAGGTACACACACACACACACTCAAACACACTGTACTGTGGTCATCAACTGTAGCTTACCTGTAGAGACAAGGAACAGCATGATGACCACAGACACCAGGTCCCAGGACAGGAGAGTTTCCATGACGATATTAGACATAGCTGATTGACAGAGAGAGAAATGGACAGAGTGGAGTGGAACGTCAGAGTCTGAGATCAGTGTCACAGCTAGCTAACCAGGAAACACTCAGAGAGAGCGGGACATGAACATTTCGGTAGTCTGAGGATGGAGAACAGAGGAAGTGGTCGTGTGAGAGAGAAGCACGGAAGTGAGTTTCTCTGAAACATCACAGCCATTGAACTCAGAGACATCACACATACCCACTCAGCATTTTATTACTGAGTGATTTACTGTGAGCTCAGAGTTGGATTTCAAGGTTTCATATCCAAAAGCCCGATCCCCCATCGATGATCCCATCCCCCAAAACTGTCAGACTGGCCAATAGCTTCTTCCCCTAGACCATCAGGCTGCTGAATAGCCACTAAGCATCTATCTGCTTCCCCTGTCCGACACCTGCCACCTGAACTTACCCACACACCAGGGTGTCACCAGTGTTTTATGTTGATGTTAGCTCTAGTGTTATTGTGTTCCATCAGGAGTCTAACACCAAATACTTGTGGTGAGCAGAATCAACAACCTCTGCATCATTCAAGACTTGCTTTGTGAGAAGGTGGTAAAATTCACAGTTAGCCATTGATATTTAAATGCCAGCTGAAATGTACACCGGGCCTTGCCTTGACTCCAAGTCTGAGCAGGTCTGCCGAAGCCATGGCCCAGTGAGACACGGGTGCCAGCCCAGGCAGTTGGAAACAGAAAAGTTTGAGCCTTTTGGGTAAAACACTGGGGTAAATCCTCAGTGCAGGAGTCTGGCCTAGTGGTAACGGGGATTTGAGCCCTGTCTTGGCCACTCTGTCTGAGCCATAGAAATAGATTATATTAAATGATGTATTATCTAAGGCCCTTCTATCTAACCTCTGTATTTCACAGTCATTTCATAAAAGAAACCACATAAAGTAGTGCAACTGTAAGAGGTCTGACACCCCAGAACATACTACATTCTGAACTACCTCAGTGTAGAATGTAGTACATGACATTAAGATCAGTTTCACATTGACTCAATCAGATTAAATCACTTGGTGTTTTTCAATGCTTTTGACCATTTAGATTCTGTTTTTGATCTTTACATGTCACGCCCTGACCGTAGAGAGCATTTTCTGTCTCTATTTTGGTTTGGTCAGGGTGTGATTTGGGTGGGCAATCTGTGTTCTATGTTCTATGATTTTCTATTTCTAAGTGTTTGGCCGGGTATGGTTCTCAATCAGAGGGAGCTGTCTATCGTTGTCTCTGATAGAGAACCATACTTAGGTACCCTTTTCCCCCACCTGTTTTGTGGGAAGTTAACTTTGTCTTTGTTCAGGGCACATAGCCCAAAGCTTCACGCTTTGGTTTTTGTTCTTCGTTTTGTCGGCGTGATTTTTGAATAAAGAGAAAATGTATGCTTACCATGCACCTTGGTCCAGTCCTTGGTCCAGTCCTTCAGCCAGCCGTGACATTACATTTGGGAAGAAATGATCAAGAGTGTCACGATTCTTCAAAACCGAACCCAGAAGCAGACCAGGACAAGGAGAGTAGGAAAAAGGTGAGTATTTATTTACAAGTGAATGGGTAGATATATCTAGGTGGTGTAGCGGGTAGCGGTGATGAGTTGATGGGAGTAAATAGGTGGATCCAATGGGGAAGCGGAATCCTCTGACGACCAGGCGGGAATGGGGTAAATGATCCGGGTGAGTAACTGAAGACAGAACAAACAGAGGTAAGTTCAAGGCAAGCAATACGTAACAAACAACAAAACAAATTCTATCCAACTTGAGGCTGATACTCTGGCACAACATACTGTTCATGGCTAACGATCCGGCAGGGAATGGATATCAGGTCAGAGCTTTTGAAGGGGAGAGGTGATGATCAGGACAGGTGTGCAGATTACTGATGGGATACAGGTGCGGGTGAACATCGATCTCCCAACAAGCTAATTCGCCCGGCAACCAGACAGGGTGCGTTCCAGGACATCGGAAACACACTCCAGGACAGAAACACAGGCAAACACAGACTCAGGAAACGGGATTTGTGACAAAGAGTCTGTCTATATACTCACACGATCCATGGGGAACTATTTGTTTTGCAATTTTGTTAGTATGTGTGTACTGTCCCATATAACTGTTGACAATTTTATGTTAGTCTAACGTACAGAGGTGTGAGACAATCATGCATAAGAGTGGCTGGGGTAGTCAAACTCATACAGGATGTGTTTGTGTGGTCTTAGAGAGAGAGGGGGGTAGAGAGAGAGTGTAAGACAGAGAGGGAGAGAGAGAATGTTTTTCTGTGTGTTTTTTTTCTTCTTTGAAACAGTGTTCTGAGGAAATACCACAGTGTAAATAAAGGGTGTGAGGTTACATTTTGGAACATGCACTCAATCAATTCAATTCAGTACTGCATTGACTTTGACAGAGAGGCATCTGTGGAGAGCTAATGGGTTCAGGTCAGAGGAAGTAACTGTTTGTCACTTCCTGAAAACCCTGAGGGTTCGCCAGTAAGCTGGGCAGCAGGTAATGCATACTTCATGCACATGGAACAAACAGTAAACGTGTGCACTTAAGTACACCATTCACACAACCACAAACACACACGCACACACACACACACAATTATAACGTTGAAGTAAACTATAAAAGTTGAGTTATGTAAACTTTCTGTGATTCAAATCAAATTCTCCACCTATGCATCATAGTTCTATCATCACATACAGATAGTGGTTTTGACTCTTGCATCAACCATGTTTAACATGCTTTAAACAGGTCTCTATTACAAGAAAAAGAGGGGGTAGAAAGGAGACAGAGCAAGAGAGTGTGGGGGAAGGGGGGGAGAGGGGGATAAAGAGGGGAAGACCAAGATAATGGTGGAGGTATGACAGTGCTACAAGTGAGATGATAGGTACATATACAGTGTATTCAGACCCCTTGACTTTTCCACTTTGTTACATTACAGACTTATTCTAAAATGGATTAAATATTTTTTCCCCTCATCATTCTACACACAATACCCCACAATGAAAAAGCAAAAGCATTTTTTTTGTTTTTCTTTTGCAAAAATATAAAAATTCAAAACGTAAATATCACATTTAGACAAGTCTTCAGACCCTTTACTCAGTACTTTGTTGAAGAACCTTTGGCAGCGATTATAGCCTCGAGTGTTATTGGGCATGACACTACAAGCTTGGCACACCTGTATTTGGGGAGTTTCTCTCATTCTTCCCTGCAGACCCTCTCAAGCTCTGTCAGGTTGGATGGGGAGCATCGCTGCACAGCTATTTCCAGGTCTCTCCAGAGATCTGATCGGGTTCACGTCCAGAAACTGTCTGGGCCACTCAAGGACATTCAGAGACTTGTCCCGAAGCCACTCCTGCGTTGCCTTGGCTGTGTGCTTAGGGTCATTGTGCAGTTGGAAGACGAACCATCGCTCCAGTCTGCGGTCCTGAGTGCTCTGGAGGCCACTGTGTTCTTGGGGACCTTGTTTCCCCAGATCTGTGCCTCGACACAATCCTGTCATGGAGCTCTACGGACAATTCCTTCGACATCATGGCTTGTTTTTTTCTCTGACATGCACTGTCATCTGTGGGAATTTATATAGACAGGTGTGTGCCTTTCCAAATCAGGTCCAATCAATTGAATTTACCACAGGTGGACTCCAATCACGTTGTAGAAACATCTCAAGAATGATCAATGGGAACAGGATGCACCTGACCATATATATTATTTATTTTATACATTTGCAAACATTTCTGAAAACCTGTTTTCATTTTCTCATTATGAGGTATTGTGAGGTATTGTTGGGTTGAGTGTACATAGATGGACAGAGCCTGGAAGGTTCTAGTCAGAAAACACGACTTTACTAGGCAACAAAATAAACACAACAACAAAATAACTTAGGGTTGGCGTCACTCCTTGCCTCTCTCTTTGTCTCCCTCGCGGTGTGCCACGGTGCTCCCTTTATGTAGCCTGCACGGCTGGTTGGCACTCTCCCCTAATTATTTCTACTTGGGGCAATCAGTGTCGGGCTGCCCAGCCCGTGTACTCCTAGCAGAGGGAGCCAACATCGCAGCACGTCCCTCCCCTCTATCACCAACCCCCGGGGTAGACCTCCCGGCATACCTGTCCCTCAACGTGATGAAGACAAAGGAGATGATTGGGGACTACAGAAAAAAGAGGGCCGAGCACGCCCCCGTTCTCATCGACGGGGCTGTAGTGGAGCAGGTTGAGAGCTTCAAGTTCCTTGGTATCCACATCACCAACAAACTAACATGGTCCAAGCCCACCAAGTCAGTCGTGAAGAGGGCACAACAAAACCTATTCTCCCAGCCACCCTAGTCATAGACTCTCTGCTACCGCACGGCAAGCGGTACCGGAGCACCAAGTCTAGGTCCAAGAGGCTGCTAAACAGCTTCTACTCCCAAGCCATAAGACTCCTGAAGATCTAATCAAATGGCTACCCAGACTATTTGCATTGCTCCCCCTCTCTGTTGCACCGCTTCTACTCTCTGTTGTTATCATCTATGCATAGTCACTTTAATAACTCTACATACATGTACATATTACCTCAATTACCTAGACTAACCAGTGCCCACCCACATTGACTCTGTACCGGTAAACCCCTGTATATTGTCTCGCTATTGTTATTTTACTGCTGCTTTTGAATTACTTGTTACTTTTATTTCGTATTCTTATTATATATTTTTAACTGCATTGTAAGCATTTCACTGTAATTGGAACTACACCTGTTGTATTCGGCGCATGTGACTAATAACATTTGATTTGATTTTGATTTTGTCAAGTTTTTATTTTAGCCTGCCCTTCCCTTATCTACACTGAAATAATATCATTTCAGCAGTCCTTTGTTATAATACTTTTTTTAATATCTCGCATAGCTCATATGTATCTTTTGTAGGTCCTAGGATACAACAATGAATAATGTGGAACAATTAAATGCCAACAAAGGATACCTTACAACTTACAAAAATTAACACCTCGTGAAACAGCTGTGAAAACCAACCTGGCAATATTTAAGATTTTAATACAAAAAATGTGATAGTTTTTGGTACAGTTGTGTCATTCATTTATTTTCACAGATTTTTTTGTGCACTCACATGGCAATCATAGACTAAATTACTGAATTAAGGTGTGTGGAATTCTGCCTGTCACTTGTTTTCAACAGGCAGCCAGTCTCAGAAGGGGAACTTGAAGAAGAGGGAGACTGCAAAGGCTAGGCACCGCTGTTCTCTTTGTTCTGAATGTTTGCAGTGCTAGTGTTTTTAGTTAATCTGTGTATCTCACATATTATGTGCCCAGTATGATAGAGCAAGAAACTTTTCTTAGCAGATAATTACAACATGACAACAACAGTAGCTGTAGATGATGTAACAAAAAGTTGGAGGGTGGTTGGTAATGGAGGACATCTGGTGGATCCACTTCTGGGTGTTGGGCAGAACTCCTAACTCCTGGAGAGAACCACATGGAAACCACGTGTTTGATACCATTCTATTTACTTCATTCCAGACATTATTATGAGCCATCCTCCCCTCAGCAGCCTCCATTTAACTATATGTATAGCTAGCAACCAGCAAACGTTAATGAAAAATGGTTGTTGAAAAATGGTTGTACATAGGTAAATCCGCCCAGTTATCTAATTTAAGTTAACTGCTTAACGTTACCCTGAATTGTGAATTTCTCTGAATGCTGTGCCTCTTGTCGAGATCAGGGGTGTCTTCATAGTACTTCGCCTGGAAAGAGAAAAATAAAATCTTCTCGAGGGATGCCATTGAAGTGCTAACTACATAAAAACTAAAAGCTGTAATAACAGTTACAGTAGCTTGCTTGCTTGCTAACGTTGGCTAAATACAACTGTCTGGCTAGCTGGCTAGCTGACTAGGCAGGCTGAAGAATATAAGTACAGTAGCTAGCAACGTCAATCTGTAAAACAGCTTAAATTATTAATTCCTATTTAACAATATGTATTTAAGACAAACACATGGTAAAGAAAGTGTTCTCTTTCCAGTCTTTTTGGTGCTCTGAAGCAGCAGGTTGTCACTGTAAAAAACACCGTCCTTGGAGAGAAATTCTGAGGTAATAATTTTGTGCGGACTGAGCAAGCGTTTATGTGGTGAAATAGAACTCGAACTGCCCGCATCCTCCTACGAGGTAAATTAGAGCCAAGCAACAGCCATGCAACCAGCATATCAACGGACTCTTTGGTTCATTACATAATCTGGTCAGAATGTTGCAACAGAAGCTAGAACTCATCGAATCCCATTGTGAAGTAGAGGGGGACACTATTCGGCAGGAGGACACTATTTGGCATGACAGCACCCCAACATGTGGCTCACAGAGAAAAACAATTGCAGGAACGAGTGTGTGACGCGGTCACACAAGGTGGGCATGGTCAGTAATCAGGGTGAACTTATTCCCGAGGAGATAATACTTGAGGGTGTCCAGGGCAAATTTCATGGTGAGGCACTCCTTCTCGACAATCAAGTACTTCTTCTCCCTCAGGAGGAGCTTCGTGATGACATACATGATGGGGTGCTCCTCGCGTTCCTGCTCTTAGGACAAAGGGCTCTTACCCTTGTGTCAGATGTGTCAGTCTGGACCAGGAGGTTTTTTGAAGTCTGGGGTGACGAGTACGGGGTGCGAACATAGCGTGTCCTTCAGGGCCTGGAAGAAGGGGAGAAGCTATAGCGACAAAGTTAGGTGCAGGAAGTCGTTCCTGCTAACCCCAGGAACGACTTCACCTGCCTCTTGGTTTTTCACATTTCCCCGTCCGGTTTGACGGACCAATCACTACACCTCAGCATAGCCCAGCTTGAACTTGTGGGGGTTTGCGGTCAGCTCTGCATCCCTTAGCGCATCTGCCACCGCCTGTAACCTACAGAGATGGGACTCCCAACTGTCACTGTGCACGATTATATTGTCCAAATAAGCAGCAGCGTACTCATGTTGCGGGCGCAGGACGCGGTCCATCAGTTCGTCCACCCTCGGCATGAAGTAGGTGTCAAATTTACTGACCGTGTTCAGGCCCCGGAAGTCGTTACAGAAGCGGACGGTTCCTAGACCACTCACTGTTGGACTCCTCCAGTACCCCCATCTCTAGCATTGTCGTCACTTCCCGTTGGACTGCCGCCCTCTGGGCTTCTGGTATCCGGTATGGCTGTTTACTGACTTTTTCTCAGTTCCTCCCGTCTCTCTCGATTACCTTCTTCATCATCTGCTTTGGGGTCTTATTGAAGTGTTGGACTAGCCCGTCCATTTGTGGATGGTACACACTGGTCCTCACCTGTTTGATTCATAAAATATTGCAGACATCTTTCATCACACTAGACATGAAATAGTTGTAGTCTTATCAGGCTATGCTGCAGACTACCTATTCTCTGATACACACATGCACAAACACACACACAGAGTACATATAAACACACACACAAACACACACACATTCAATCACAAAAAGATTGGGGCTGCTCTGCTCAGTTTGTCTATCTTTGAATCTGCCTCCCACTCCGCTCGCTGTTTACTGTCTATGCATAGTCACTTCACCCCTAGCTACAGGTACAAATTACCTCAACTAACCTGTACCCCTGCACACTGACTCTGTACCGGTACCCCTTGTATATAGCCTCGTTATTGTTATGTTATTGTGTTACTTTTTTATTATTTTTAGTTTTTTACTTTAGTTAATTTGGTAAATATTTTCTTAACTCTTTTTGAACTGCACTGTTGGTTAAGGGCTTGTAAGTAAGCATTTCACTGTAAGGTTTACACTTGTTGTATTCGGCGCGTGTGATAAATAACGTTTATGATTTGATTAAAAACTTTTTACGGCTGAGATCCCGTTAACGGGATAGATATGACAACAGCCAGTGAAAGTGCAGAGAGCCAAATTCAAACAACAGAAATCTCATAATTAAAATTCCTCAAACATACAAGTATTTTACACCATTTTAAAGATACACTTGTTGTTAACCCCACCACAGTGTCCGATTTCAAAAAGGCTTTACAATGAAAGTATACCATGCGATTATATTAGGTCAGCACCTGGTCACAGAAAAATGCAATTTTTCCAGCCAAAGAGAGGAGTCACAAAAAGCAGAAATAGAGATCAAATTAAACACTAACCTTTGATGATCTTCATCAGATGACACTCATAGGACTTCATGTTACACAATACATGTGTGTTTTGTTCAATAAAATTCATATTTATATCCACAAATCTCATTTTACATTTGCGCGTTATGTTCAGTAATGTTTTGCTTCCAAAACATCCAGTGATTTTGCAGAGAGCCACATCAATTTACAAAAATACTCATAATAAACATTGATAAAAGATACAAGTGTTATGCATGGAACTTTAGATAAACTTCTCCTTAATGCAACCGCTGTGTCAGATTTCAAAAAAGGTTCTAAAGACTGTTGACATCTAGTGGAAGCCTTAGGAAGTGCAATATGACCCCATAGAAACTGTATATTGGACAGGCAAAGACTTGAAAACCTACAAACCTCAGATTTCCCACTTCCTGGTTGGATTTTTTCTCAGGTTTTTGCCTGCCATATGAGTTCTGTTATACTCACAGGCATCATTCAAACAGTTTTAGAAACCTCCGAGTGGGGTCCCTTACCTATCCAATTCTACTAATAATATGCATATCTTAGCTTCTGGGCATGAGTAGCAGGCAGTTTACTCTGGGCATACTCAATACTGCACCCAGCCATAAGAAGTTAATGGAGGCCTGCGAAGAAAACAGAGACAAAACAAATCCTTGATCAGATAGAACAACAATAGCAGTGAGAAGACATGAGTTGAATTTATATGTGTATGTATGGCAAGGGGATGTGGAGTGTGTGTGGGTGTGTGTGCGTGCGTGTGTGGCTGTGTGTATTTGTGCGAGTGATTCAATGCTGCTCACATCATGGCTCGTCTGTGACCCTGTCAGACACTGATGGATGTTTGTGAATATTTGAGATATTGTATTTTCCTAGTGAGCCCCTGGCTCAACACAACACAATACGAGAAAACACTAATATTGCTCCTGCTGTCCTCTTCAATCTGGACATTATTCTCCTGTACGATCTGAATACTGCATGGGCTCCAAACAATAGCAGAACAGATTACTTCACATGGAAAGCTTGTATTCCACATGTTCTCATACATCAAGCCAAGCAGAGAAAGCCTTTATGTTGCACTAACCTCAAAAGAGATACACACAGAGATGTGGTAAAGTATTTTGCTCCTGTTAGAATCTATTTTAATGCTTGGATAGAAAGTGGTTTAAAAAAGACTTGAGATATCTTTGTTTTCTTCTAACACACATAACACATACTGTACGTACACATCATTTTCTATTTTCACATTGGAGAGACATTTTTCATATTTCTCTGCAGAATAGCAGGCCACTGCCCTGTATATCTAATCTGATTTTCCTGGTAGCAGGTAATATCTGCCCGACGGACACACACTGGGAGCAGATAGGAACAGTGTTGATGAGGATTCTGTATCATATCAACCCTATAGAGATGGGTTCTTACACACACCTCATGGGAGAAAAGCTGACAACCTGTCAAACACAAACTCTCTTCCTCCCTCTTGTCTCCCTAGGGACAGATTGAAAATAGGGGAGGGTTGTCAAATGTATTTTTTTTGCTTTGGAGAGAGTACTCTGTTTTTTTACTGGGGCATTTTATCCCTGGTTTACATGAACTATTTTGCAGGTTGTGGTGGAATATTCTATTCAAGTGAGAGAGACTTTGTTATTTCTTCAAACAATCATCTTTATTCAACATTGATTTATTATTGCAATAATGAAACCGTCGACTCAACAGCATTGACTGTTGAGCCGAGTTCCTAAAATCATACGTAGTATACAGGGTCTTTATATAGCAGACCTCAAAATGCTTTAACCAGGGCTGGCTCCCATCCATGCAGATTGGGAGGATAAACCACCCTAGGTTCATCATGTCGTTTATCTGCACGGGGGGTGTTATTTTCACTCGTCCAGGCTAAGTTTCCCAGATGCAAGGATGAGAACAAAAACTGAAATGTTCGTTTTATTCCTTCAGGCTATATCTATCTCAGTGACACACACAATCACACCTATAGAATGCAGGCCCAGTTAGACCGGAGACTTATTTCTCACATATTGAACACCATTTCTTCAGCCGGTTAGAGGGTTTTTGAGGTCCACATCGTTTGCTCAAATTATCCCGGACTGGGCACCCTCGCTGCGGGCCCCGGACTGGGCACCCTCGTTGCGGGCCCCGGACTTGGCACCCTCGTTGCAGGCCCTGGACTGGAGCCCGTCGCTGGAGACTCCAGACTGGGGACCGTCGCTGGAGACTCCGGACTGGGGACCGTCGCTGGAGACTCCGGATAGTGGACCCTCACTGATGGGAGGAGACATACAGGAGGCCTGGTCCTTAGAGGAGGCACAGGATGAACCTGGCTGTGGTGGAGCACTGGAGATCTGGTGTGTAGCCTTGGCACCACTCCTCCAGGCTGAATGCCCACTTTAGCCCATCACCACCGAGTGCAGGCACAGGTCGAACCGGGCTGTGGGGGAGCACTGGAGATCTGGTGCTTACAACGTCCACCTCTCCTTTTGGCTGCATGCCCACCTTAGCCCGGCACGTGCGGGAAGCTGGAACAGGCCGCACTGGGTTCTACTGGTGAACTGGGGATACCGTGCGTAGAGCTGGCACAGGATAACCCGGGCCGAAGAGTTGCACCAGAGACCAGGAGCGCTGAGCCGGCACAATCCCTCCTGGCTGAATGCCAACTCTAGCACGGCAACTGCGGGGAGCATGCAGAGAGCACACCGGGCTATGAGAGCACACTAGAGACTTGCGGCGCAGAGCCGCATAACCTGGAGCCTGACTAGTCACTCTCTCCCCACGGTAAGCATAGGGAGTTGGCTCAGGTCTATAACCTGACTCCGCCAATCTCCCCGTGTGCCCCTCCCAAAAATGTTTTGGGGCTGCCTCTTGTGCCTGCTTTGCTGACTTGCCTCCTCATAACGCCGCCACTCTGCTTTAGCTGCCTCCAGTTCCTCCCTTGGACGGCGATACTCCGCAGCCTGCCTCCAGGGTCCCTTACCGTCCAGGATCTCCTCCCATATTGAGGAGTCCCTTTCACCACGCTGCTTGGTCCTTTGGTGGTGGGAAGTTCTGTCACAGCCATCGAATGAAGAGGACCAAAGCGCAGCGTAATGAGCGTACATATTCCCTTTATTAGAAATGACGCCGACAAAAACAATAAAAAATACAAAACAACCGTGAAGCTTAAGGGCTGTGTGCCAAAAACAAAGTTAACTTCCCTGTAACGGCTGTCGTAGGTGGAAGAAGGAGAGGACCAAGGTGCAGCGTGGTTCGTGTCCATGATCTTTTAATTACACTGAACACTAGAACAAAAATAACAAAACGGAACAAACTAAACAGTCCTGTCTGGTACAGAGACAGAAAACAACTACCCACCACTTAAGGGCGAAACCAGGCGGCCTAAGTATGGTTCTCAATCAGAGACAACGATTGACAGTTGCTTCTGATTGGGAACCATACCAGGCCAAACGCATAGAAAAAGTCACCACCAACTCACAGAAAAACACAGCCATTTTTCCAGCCACAGATAGGAGTCACAAAAAGCAGAAATATAGATAAAATTCATCACTAACCTTTGATGATCTTCATCAGATGACACTCATAGGACATCATGTTACACAATACATGTATGTTTTGTTCGGTAAAGTTCATATTTATATATCCAAAAATCGTATTTTACATTGTCGTGTTACCTTCAGTAGTTCCAAAATATGCAGTGATATTGCAGAGAGCAACATGAATTCACAGAAATACTCATAATAAATGTTGATGAAAATACAACTATTTTACATGGAACTTTAGATACACTTCTCCTTTATGCAACCGCTGTGTCAGATTTAAAAAAAACTTCACGGAAAAAGCATAATCTGAGAACGCCGCTCAGAGCTCAAATCAGCCAGAGAAATATCCGCTGTGTTGGGTAGTCAACATTATTCATAAATAGTATTATAAATATTCACTTACCTTTGATCTTCATCAGAATGCACTCCCAGGAATCGCAGGTACACAATAATGACTTGTTTTGTTCGATAATGTCCATTATTTATGTCCATTTATGTCCAATAGCTTCTTTCGGACCAAACGTTCAAAAAGTTATAGTACAGGTCGAAGAGACTTGTCAAACTAAGTATAGAATCAATCTTTAGGATGTTTTTATCATAAAAGTTCAATAATGTTCCAACCAGAGAATTCCATTGTCTGTAGAAAAGCCATGGAACGCAGGTCGCTCTCATGTGAAAGTGAGTGACTGAGAACGAGGCTGTAGGCAGACCCCTTAGTCAAACAGCTCCCCTCTGGCTCCCCTTCACATGAGAAGCCTGAAACACAGTTCTAAAGACGTTTGACATCTAGTGGAAGCCTTAGGAAGTGCAAAATAACCCATATCCCACTGTGTATTTGATAAGGGTGAGTTCAAAAACTATAAACCTAAGATTTCCCAGTTCCTGTTTGGATTTTTTCTCAGGCTTTTGCCTGCCATATGAGTTCTGTTATACTCACAGACATCATTCAAACAGTTTTAGAAACTTCAGAGTGTTCTATATAAAATATGAATAATAATATGCCTATATTAGCATCTGGGACTGACTAGGAGGCAGTTCACTCTGGGCACGATATTCATTCAAAAGGGAAAATGCTGCCCCCATTCCATGTGTTTGCGTCTTTAAAATACACATCTCCAACCCCTGAAAGCCCTACTAAAACCATATGAAATAGATCACTCACAATACATCAGACATAGCATTTTAAAAACACCAACAAATACTCTTTACAAGTGTGTTGTGTGGGGGTACCTGCAAACCATGTGGCAAAACAAACAGAAATGGCCAGGCCGTATATAATTTGGTAGTTGACGGCCTAATCCAGATACATTTACACTAACTACACTGCAGAATTTCACTCACTGGTCACCCAAGACTATAATACTTTTCTTGCTTCACACCCAAGCTACCTGGCTAAAGCTGGCTAGCTTGCTAGCTAATGCTACTTCCAGGCACAAACAGGAAACACCTCTTCACTCTCCATTCTACTCACCTTGCAGAGATGGTTAGGCTTTTTACATGTTTATTCAAAACATTGGTGACTAACTGTGCTGCTGGCAATAAATCAAATTACGTTATTTCCCTAACGTTTACTGAATTCATCAGCTATTCTACATTCTGGTACATTGAAACCAGTGCTCTAAAATCCAAACAAAATAGCCTTAGCGAATTTACCCCATTTAACAATGTCCATACTCAAATTACTTCAAATAGTACGATTAGTGAGATTTCTCTGATAGACCGCTATCATCAATACGCTGGCGTATTGAGCTAATGATTGTTAATTTATATCATTGTGCTAAGTCACAATTACATCTCTGAATTCTCTAAGATTGGAATTTTCCTTTCATCAGGTTTGTTTAGTTTTTTTATCACTGAGACATCACTTAATCAATTGCCAGCCCAAGCTCCATAAACACTCCTCTCAGTTATCAAATCAAACTTTATTTTCCACATGCACCGAATATAACAAGTGTAAACTATACCGTGAAATGCTTACTTACAAACCCTTAACCAACAATGCAGTTCAAGAAGAAGAAAGTATTTACCAAAAAGACTAAAACAAAAAGTAACACAATAAGAATAACAATAACAAGGCTATATACAGGGGGCACCGGTACCGAGTCAGTGTGTGGGGGTACAGGCTAGTTGAGGTAATCTGTACATGTAGGTGGGGTGAAGTGACTATGCATAGGTAACAAACAAACAGTGAGTAGCAGCAGTGTACACGAGGGGGGGTGTCTGGTAAATTGTCCGGTGGTGATTTTTATGAATTGTTCAGCAGTCTAATGGCTTGGGGGTAGAAGCTGTTGAGGAGCCTTTTGGTCCTAGACTTGGCGCTCCGGTACCACTTGCCATGCGGTAGCTTTCCTCTGACACCGCCTATTATATAGGTCCTGGATGGCTGGAGCTTGGCCCCAGTGATGTCCTGGGCCATTCGCACTACCCTCTGTAGCGCCTTACGGTCAGATGCCGAGCAGTTGCCATACCAGGAGATTAAAATAAATTGAAATCTGACACAGCGGTTGCATTAAGAACAGGTATATCTATAATTCCATGCGTATAACTTGTATTATCATGTACATTTATGATGAGTATTTCTGTTGAATCGATGTGGCTATGCAAAATCACTGGATGTTTTTGGAACTAGTGAATATAACGTAACAATGTAAACTCAGATTTTTTTATAAAAATATGAACTTTATCAAACAAAACATACATGTATTGTGTAACATGAAGTCCTATGAGTGTCATCTGATGAAGATCATCAAAGGTTAGTGATTCATTTTATCTCTATTTGTGCTTTTTGTGACTCCTCTCTTTGGCTGGGAAAATGGCTGTGTTTTTCTGTGGCTTGGTGGTGACCTAACATAATCGTTTGTGGTGCTTTCGCCGTAAATCCTATTTGAAATTGGACACTGTGGTGGGATTAACAACAAGAATAGCTTTAAAACGGTATAAGATACATGTATGTTTGAGGAATTACTGTTGATCACTATTATTATGATGTATGTCTGACTGGACAAGCATCAACAAACCTATTATAGCCATGCTACAAACAAAATTATAAACTGGGTGGTTCAAGCCCTGGATGCTGATTGGCTGGGTATGACAAAACCCTTTTTTTACTGCTCTAATTATGTTTGTAATAGCATTTCTATTTTGTAATAGATTTCTATTGTTTTGAATTTGGCGCCCTGCACTTTCACTGGCTGTTGTCATATCATCCCGTTAACGGGATTGCAGCCGGGAGAGGTTGTTGTTCTGGCACCACACTGCCAGTTCTCTGACCTCCTCCCTGTAGGCCGTCTCATCGTTGTCGGTGATCAGGCCTACCACTGTGTGTCATCAGCAAACTTAATGATGGTGTTGGAGTCATGTTTGGCCACGCAGTCGTGGGTGAACAGGGAATGCAGGAGGGGACTAAGTACACACACCTGAGGGGCCCCAGTGTTAAGGATCAGCGTGCCAGACGTATTGTTGCCTACTCTTAACACCTGTGGCAGCCCGTCAGGAAGTCCAGGATCCAGTTGCATAGGGAGGTGTTTAGTCAAAAGTTAACTCAGAAAAGAGAGAGTGTCCTAAGAACCTTACTCTATTAAATAAAACAACCATTTGTAACATAATCTTGTAATCCTGCTACCACAAGGCTTACTAGATAATTTCTTCCATCCTACCCAAATTTCCTCATCTGTTTTGGTACTTCCCTTTTGCACTACACTTTTACTATACCACAGGTCAATATAGTCTACCTGTAACGGTCGTCGTTGTATGAAGGATCGGACCAAAGCTCAGCGTGGTAAGGGTTCATGATTTTATTTAAAACAGAACACTAGAATAAAATAACAAACAAAACCGAAATAGTCCTGTCAGGTGCAGAACACTAAACAGAAAAAAACTATCCATAAAACCCAGGTCGGAAAAGGATATCTAAGTATGGTTCCCAATCAGAGACAACGATAGACAGCTGTCCCTGATTGAGAACCATACCCGGCCAAAACAAAGAAATACAAAACAAAGAAATAAAGAAACTAGAATGCCCACCTTAGTCAAACCCTGGCCTAACCAAAATAGAGAACAAAAACCTCTCTATGGCCAGGGCGTGACACAACCAGTCTAACTGTCTATCCTGACCTCTATCCACCATTCATAGTGACAATAGGGGTGGGTGGATTGTGTGTCCATGAAACATTGAATGAAAGAACAGTGAAGACATGAGACACACAGCTCAAAAAGCTCCCCTATTAATAACGTAGACCAGCCTACAACACCACAATGCAATGAATATATGCGTTTATTGTTTTCAAGTGAGTACAAAATTCAACTCTAGGCTGCAGTGAAAATGTCATTTGAATAACGGTGCAGAAATCCCTGTGATGTGAATGTTTCTATACATTTGGATAAGTAGTGTGTCTACTCTGGACAGTATATAGCGTCTAGAAAGGCACAGTAGCAGGCCAGTCTGGCTGTATTTTTACTTCTGGTACTGAGATGCGCTGCCTATTGCAGATCATCAAGCCATCCTGAAATAACGTGGCCACATATGCCCCCTGCAGTCAGAGTTATTCATGAAAGCTTAAAGATGCAATATGTAACTTTTTGGGCACCCTAACCAAATTCACATAGAAATGTGAGTTATAGATCTGTCATTCTCATTGAAAATCAGTTGAAGAAGCAGTAGATCTGTTCTAAGTGCACTATTTCTATGTGTCCCGTTCTTAACTTTCGTTTTTGCATCTTTTACAGCATGAACCAGCTGAAAACACAATATTTTTGGTTATGTGTAAAATTATTTAACAGCGGTTTAGATGGTACAATGATTATCTACACTATACTTACTTATTTTGTCACATGAACTGAAATTAGGCAAACTATTACAAATTCTGCAATAAAGCAATGGCAGAGCAATTTCAGCATAGGGCACCGTTAACGGCCGCTCTGCCTCCTCTCCAATCCGAGCAGCTATTCATTGTGCACCTAGAACCAAATGCTTCAAAAATAGCGTAAATATTTAACTAAATTAAATTAAATCCCATTTTATTGGTCACATACACATGGTTAGCAGATGTTAATGCGAGTGTTGCGAAATGCTTGTGCTTCTAGTTCCAAACGTGCAGTAATATCTAACAAGTATGATGCGGTGATGCGTTGTGCAGACCTCACTACCCTCTGGAGAGCCTTACGGTTGTGGACGGAGCAGTTGCCGTACCAGGCGGTGATACAGCCCGACAGGATGCTCTCGATTGTGCATCTGTAAAAGTTTGTGTGTTTTTGGTGACAAGCCAAATTTCTTGAGCCTCCTGAGGTTGAAGAGGCGCTGTTGCGCCTTCTTCACCATGCTGTCTGTGTGGGTGGACCATTTCAGTTTGTCCGTGATGAGTACGCCGAGGAACTTAAAACTTTCCACCTTCTCCACTACTGTCCCTTCGATGTGAATAGGGGGGTGCTCCCTCTGCTGTTTCCTGAAATCCACAATCATTTCCTTTGTTTTATGGACGTTGAGTGTGAGGTTATTTTCCTGACACCACACTCCGAGGACCCTCACCTCCTCCCTGTAGGCCGTCTCGTTGTTGTTGGTAATCAAGCCTACCACTGTAGTGTCGTCTGCAAACTTGATGATTGAGTTGGAGGCGTGCATGGCCAAGCAGTCATGGGTGAACAGGGAGTACAGGAGAGGGCTGGGAAAGCACCCTTGTGGGGCCCCAGTGTTGAGGATCAGTGGGGTGGAGATGTTGTTTCCTATCCTTACCACCTGGGGGCGGCCATTAGAAAGTCTAGGACCCAGGTGCACAGGGCGGGTTCGAGACCCAGGGTCTTGAGCTTAATGACGAGATTTGAGGGTACTATGGAGTTAAATGTTGAGCTATAATCGATGAACAGCATTCTTGCATAGGTATTCCTCTTGTCCAGATGGGTTAAGGCAGTGTGATTGAGATTGCGTCGTCTGTGGACCTATTGGGACAGTAAGCACATTGGAGTGGGTCTAGACTGTCAGGTAGGGTGGAGGTGATATGGTCCTTGACTAGTCTCTCAAAGCCCTTTATAGGGACAGAAGTGAGTGCTATGGGGCGATAGTCGT
Organism: Oncorhynchus mykiss; assembly: GCF_057628025.1. NCBI lineage: Eukaryota > Metazoa > Chordata > Actinopteri > Salmoniformes > Salmonidae > Oncorhynchus > Oncorhynchus mykiss. The sequence continues at coordinate 79,680,552 of NC_143024.1, forward strand.
TTAGTTCAGTTACCTTAGCTTTCTTGGGAACAGGAACAATGTTGGCCCTCTTGAAGCATGTGAGAACAGCAGACTGGGATAGGGATTTATTGAATATGTCAGTAAACACACCAGCCAGCTGGTCTGCGCATGCTCTGAGGGCGTGGCTGGGGATGCCGTCTGGGCCTGCAGCCTTGCAAGGGTTAACACGTTTAAATGTTTTACTCACATTGGCTGTGGTGAAGGAGAGCCCACTGGTTTTGGTAGCGTGCCGTGTCAGTGGCATTGTATTGTCCTCAAAGTTAGCAAATAAGTTGTTTAGTTTGTCTGGGAGCAAGATGTCGGTGTCCGCGATGGGGCTGGTTTTCTTTTTATAACCCGTGATTGACTGTAGACCCCGCCACATACGTCTCGTGTCTGAGCCGTTGAATTGCGACTTTACTTTGTCTCTATACTGACGCTTAGCTTGTTTGATTGCCTTGCGGAGGGAATAGCTACACTGTTTGTATTCGGTCATGTTTCCGGTTGCCTTGCCATGATTAAAAGCAGTGGTTCACGCTTTCAGTGTTGCGCTAATGCTGCCATCAGTCCACAGTTTCTGGTTGGAGAAGGTTTTAATAGTCACTGTGGGTACAACATCACCTATGCACTTGCTAATAAACTCGCTCACCGAATCAGTGTATAAATCAATGTTGTTGGCAGAGGCTATCCGGAACATATCCCAGTCCACGTGACCGAAGCAATCTTGAAGCGTGGAATCAGATTGGTCGGACCAGCGTTGAACAGACTTGAGCATGGGCGTTTCCTGTTTAAGTTTCTGTCTATAGACTGGGAGCAACAAAATGGAGTCGTGGTCAGATTTGCCAAAAGGAGGGCGAGGGAGGGGTTTGTATGCATCGCGGAAGTTAGAGTCGCAATGATCCAGAATTTTTCCAGCCCGGCTCGCGCATTCGATATGCTGATAAAATTTAGGGAGCTTTGTTTTCAGATTAGCCTGGTTAAAATCCCCAGCTACAATAAATACAGCCTCAGGATATGTGGTTTCCAGTTTGCATAGAGTCCAATGAAGTCCTTTCAGGGCCGTCTGCTTAGGGGGGGGGGGGGGGGTATAAATGGCTGTGAATATAATCAAAGAGAATTCTCTTGGTGGATAATGAGGTCGGCATTTGATTGTAAGGAATTCTAAGTCAGGGAAACAAAAAGGACTTGAGTTCCTTTATGTTGTTATGATCACACTACGACTCGTTAATCATAAGGCAAACACCCCCGCCCTTCTTCTTACGTGAAGAAACTGGATGGCTGTACCGACTCTGATAAGGTATCCTAAGTGAGCCATGTTTCCGTGAAACAGAGAATGTTACAATCTCTGATGTCTCTCTGGAAGGCAACCCTTGCTCGAATTTTGTCTTCCTTGTTGTCAAGAGACTGGACATTGGCGAGTAGTATACTCGGGAACGGTGAGCGATGTGCCCGTCTACGGAGCCTGACCAGAAGTTTGTTTTGGGTCGCCTACTGGGATAGGATCCATTGTCCTGGGTGGTGGTCCAAACATAGGATCCGCTTCGGGAAAGTCGTATTCCTGGTCGTAATGTTGGTAAGTAGATGTTGCTCTTATACCCAATAGTTCTTCCCAGATGTATGTAATAAGACTTAAGATTTCCTGGGTAACAGTGTAAGAAATAATACATAAAAAAAACAAAAAACTGCATAGTTTCCTAAGAACGCGAAGCGAGGCGAACATCTCTGTCAGAGCCATCATTCAAGGTTTTTCTTTTAGAAAAAAGTAACTTTTAAAATGTATTACATTTTATATGTGGTCAAACAGTCACAATGTTTTAATCTGATAGGCTACTTCAAAAGTATCCTGTAGGTATGTGCAAGTTTGTCCAAAATCAAATTCCAGCATCCTCAAAACACTTGACACTAACCAGGTTCCCATTCAACCTTTTTATGAACGTAAAGTACATGTCGGATGAATAATGACAGGCCTGATGGAAACAGCATTTGTGTCTGTAAACTTTCCAAATGTTGACAAAACGAAATACCATGTGAGATCTTTTTGTGACGGTAAAATTCATTATACCAGAATCGGCGGTGGAAATGCTTTTATGCATGTAGTTTTATGCATGAAAGCATGTAGTTTATTAGGCTACAGATTAAATCTCTTATCCTACCTCATTTGCACATGATGTATATAGATTTTTCTACTGTATTATTGATTGTATGTTTGTTTATTCCATGTGTAACTCTGTGTTGTTGCATGTGTGCATGTGTCGAACTGCTTTGCTTTATCTTGATCAGGTCGCAGTTGCAAATGAGAACTTGTTCTCAACTAGCCTACCTGGTTAAATAAAGGTGAAATACATTTTTTTTTAAATAAATAAATGATGATGAACTTCACAGGGTGGTAGAAGTTCAGGGTGATGAGCTTGATTCTCTTTTTCAATAAATATCGAGGGTCTTGATGTCTTGATCGATGCTTGGCTGCGGTAAAGACAAATACAAATAATATTGCTCTTTTGTCCATAATAATCTCATGTAGTCTATACTCGCACTCTATCAGTGAGCCGTTGGCTAGAGCACTTGTGCCAGGACCAGAGTGGGTACATTCGCTATACAGTGCATTCGGGCAGTATTCAGACCCCTTGACTTTTCCAGACTTGTTACGCTAGAGCCTTAATCTAAAACTGATTAAATAGTTGTTTTCCATCATAAATCTACACACAATACCCATAATGACAAAATAAAAACAGGTTTTTAGACATTTTTGCAAATTTATGAAAAGTAAAAAACTGAGTATTCAGACCCTTTTCTCAGTACTTTGTTGAGTCACCTTTGGCAGCGAGTATGACGCTACAAACTTGGCACACCTGTATTTGGGGAGTTTCTTCCATTCTTCTCTGCATATCCTCTCAAGCTCTGTCAGGTTGGATGGGGAGCATCGCTGCACAGCTATTTTCAGGTCTCTCCAGAGAAGTTGGATCAGGTTCAAGTCTGGGCCCTGGCTGGGCCACTCAAGGACATTTAGAGACTTGTCCCGAAGCCACTCCTGTGTTGTCTTGGCTATGTGCTTAGAGTCGTTGTCCTCTTTGCCTCAATCCTGACTAGTCTCCCAGTCCCTGCCGCTGAAAATCTTCCCCACAGCATGATGCTGCCACCACCATGTCCTTCAGACGTGACACTTGGCATTCAGGCCAAAGAGTTCAATTTTGGTTTCATCAGAACAGAGAATCTTGTTTCTCATGGTCTGAGAGTCCTTTAGGTTCCTTTTGGCAAACTCCAAGCGGGCTGTCATGTGCCTTTTACTGAGGAGTGGCTTCCGTCTGGCCACTCTACCATAAAGGCCTGATTGGGGGCGTGCTGCAGAGATGGTTGTCCTTCTAGAAGGTTCTCCCATCTCCGCAGAGGAACTCTGGAGCTCTGTCAGAGTGACCACAGAGTGATCACCTCCGTGATCAAGGCCCTTCTCCCCCAATTGCTCAGTTTGGCCTGGCAGCCAGCTCTAGAAAGAGTTTTGTTGGTTCCAAACATCTTCCATTTAAGAATGATGGAGACTACTGTGTTCCTGGGGACCTTCAATGCCCCAGAACATTTTTGGGCACCCTTCCACAGATCTGTGCCTCAACACAATCCTGTCTCGGAGTTCTTACGGGCAATACCTTCGACCTCATGGCTTAGTTTTTGCTCTAACATGCACTGTCAACAAAAAATAAAAAATAAATACCTTATTTACATAAATATTCAGACCCTTTGCTATGAGACTCGAAATTCAGCTCAGGTGCATCCTGTTTCCATTGATCATCCTTGAGATGTTTCTACAAGTTAATTGGAGACAGTGCATGTCAGAGAAAGAACCAAGTCATGAGGTTGAAGGAATTGTCCATAGAGCTCCGATACAAGACTGTGTCGAGGCACAGATCTGGGGAAGGGTGCCCCAAAATTTCTGCTGTATTGAAGGTCCCTAAGAACACAGTAGCCAGAGGCATGAAAACTCTGGCAGTGTGCTAGGCCAGTGTCACTTTGATTATGCCTGCTCGTCATGGTTCACCAGCAGCCACAAACATCTAAAGAATAAGCTACAGACCAGCCAAAACAAGCTTGGAACAATTGGACTCAAACTCCCCCCTCATGCTCATCTGGAAGTTAAGCCTTTTTTTGTCTATATATCTGGAATCTGTCTGTATGTATCTATGTAATTGTATATCTATTTATGTCAGAAAATAGGGACCACAATGGAATTAAGTCCTCGACTTTGTTGTGCTTTTTAAAAAAAAGAGTGTATACGTGGATTTTTTTTCTTCTGACAAATAAAACCAATAAATCAATCCAAACTGTACATCTGTCTTTTGATGAATGCAAAGAGACATCTGTTACAAAACACCAAAAAGTTTAATTTAATTCTGAGATTGTCAAGCCAAGCCCTCAATACTGGGTAGGCCTACAAGGTAGAGAGGAATGCATTTTCTGTCCCCTGCCTTTCTCTTTTCTCTCTCTCCCTCTTGCACACACAAACACACACACACACACTCACGCTCTCTCTGTTTCTACATTTCTCAAGGGCATAAAAACAAACAGGCATGTTTGTTTAACATTTCTGGGTGCCCTTTTATTTTTATTGTCTGGATAGTCCATCTGTACATGGTCATACTATCAACAAACTATCTGTTGATAAGAAACTGCTTGCTACGGTTACTGTTAGGCTAGGGTTCAGTTTAGGGTTAGGATAAGGGTTAAGGTTAGGGCTAAGGTCAGGGCTAGGAGATACAGCAGTTAGTTGAAATGTTACTGATGCAGATAGTCTGTTGCAGTCTGTAGATAGTCTGCATAGTGTATAGATAGTCTGTTGCACATACACAGACGGACCACCCAAATAAAGTTTTACCAATTTCTGTCCATGGCTGATAAGTGTTTGGTTCAGGTACTGTGTAAACAATGATGAAGGGGAATGAGATGACTTCTGCCCATTTGTACTGCTCCTCTACCTCTGGTCCCTCGCCCCTTATGGGGTAGGGAGAGGACCACCTTCCCTATGGTGAATATGAATGTAGGATCCTTTTTGTGTGTGTAAGGGACTGTGTGTGTGTGTGTGTGTGTGTGTGTGCATCATTACTGCTCTCTCCCCCGCTGTAGCTTGAGCGGGGGCTTCACATTGTGTCAGGCTCAATGGAGTGGAGCAACGATCAATTGCTGAATTGCATTCTGGATCAGTTCTGTTTGCCACCATTTTACAGTTGTTTCTTTTCACACTGTTCATTAAGATGATATTTTACCCTCAGCCCCTGATGAATAAAAGGCTTACAGAAAGGCAAGGTCAGTGTTTATTACTACAAGCCAGTCACTTAGACCTATCCAACAAAACAAGCCTTGTTGTAGGCAAGCTAGCAGTGTACATTGTGGCTTCATTTCAGTTACATTTTCCAATGCTTTGTCACTGTTTGTCTATCCCCGTTGGATACCAAGACCTTCTAAGCCATTATGAGCTGTAGGTCTACAACGGTTTCTGATCTCACATCCATTTGGAGTGAAAAGCCCTCCCTTGTTTTGGTTTCATATCCCTGCATGCCAGTGAAAGGTCACCCTCTGAATACAGGAGATGGGAAGAAAATGAAAAACAAATACAGACATCCCTTTGGGGGAGAGATTTACATTAGTAATGGAAACACATGGAAATGTGATTTTGTCTGATCATATGAAGGTGCTTGTTGTCATGAGGATGTGCACAAGGGGCTTCTTTGACATAAACCTTAGCGCCTGGCACCTTCTACCATACCTTGTTCAAAGGCAGTTACATTTCTTGTATTGCCCATTCACCCTCTGAATGGCACACATATGGTCCATGTCTCAATTGTCTCAAGGCTTAAAAATCCTTCTTCATCCTCCCGGGTGGCGGAGTGGTCTAAGGCACTGACTCTGGGTTCGAGCCCAGGCTCTGTTGCAGCAGGCCGCGACCAGTACGTCCATGGGGCGACGCACAATTGGCCTAACGCAGTGCACACTAACCAGGTCACCAGGTGCATGGTGTTTCATCTGACACATTGGTGCGGCTGGCTTCCGGGTTGGATGCGCGCTGTGTTAAGAAGCAGTGTGGCTTAGTTGGGTTGTGTTTCGGAGGACGCATGGCTTTCGACCTTCGTCTCTCCCGAGCCCATACGGGGGTTGTAGCGATGAGACAAGATAGTAACTACTAACAATTGGATACCATGGGAATTGGGGAGAAAAGTGGGTCAAATTTAAAAAATCCTTCTTTACCGTCTCCTCTCCTTCATCTATACTGATTGAAGTGGATTTAGAGTAGGTGTTCTTAATGTTTTGTATACTCAGTGTATATCCTTAGAGGGATAGGATCATCTAAAATGTATGACCGATTCATCCTTCGTCATATTTAAACTTTGATTTTAAGGGTGTGTAATCTTTTGTTGTTAATTAAACCAGACGGAGAAGACCGTCCTTTCTAATCACTATTTCATTTGTTTAAGCTTGAAGGACGCACTGAGGCTTCGTTATCTTGGATTATTTTAAAAACATGTAGGCATACATTTCTGAACACTTCCATTTCAGCAAGGGGTCCAATCTCATCCTAAGGGTGGAGGAAGGATGGAAAGCGAGAGAGTAGATTAGAAAGAACGCCACAGATAAAACCACTTTTTTGAAAATCACTGGTTATGAAAGTGATGTTTGTAGCTTCTTCTGGTAAAGACACACTTCTGGTAAAGACAACCTATGCAGAAATCGCTCCACCATTTCCTGGGTGCAAAAATGTGAATAGTTGGAAAAACAAGCAAGTATAGCGTAGAGAATCATTGTAACATCTAAACCACTGTGAAATATGTTTTACATAAGCAACATTATTGTATTTTCAGCTGTTTGAAGTTGGTGTACAAAACTGAAAGTAAAAATGAAACTTAAGACTGGGAAGCATAGAAATAGCACATATTGAACAGATCTACCACTTCTTAGATTTGCTTTTTTTATTTTTATTTTATTTCACCTTTATTTAACCAGGTTGGCCAGTTGAGAACACCTTTATTTAACCAGGTAGGCCAGTTGAGAACAAGTTCTCATTGACAACTGCGACCTGGCCAAGATAAAGCAAAGCAGTGCGACAAAAACAACACAGAGTTACACATAAACAAATGTACAGTCAATAACACAATAGAAAAATATATGTATAGTGTGTGTAAATGTAGTAAGATTAGGGAGGTAAGGCAATACATAGGCCACAGTGAAATAATTACAATTTAGCATTTACACTGGAGTGATAGATGTGCAGATGATGATGTGCAAGTAGAGATACTGGGGTGCTGTCACGCCCTGGCCATAGCGAGGCTTTTATTTTCTATTTTGAGTAGGCCAGGGTGTGACTAGGGTGGGCATTCTAGTTTCTTTATTTCTATGTTTTCTGTTTTTATGTTTTGGCCGGGTGTGGTTCTCAATCAGGGACAGCTGTCTATCGTTGTCTCTGATTGGGAATCATACAGCCTTTTTTCCTTTGTATTTTGTGGGTAGTTATCTTTGTTAGTGGCACTATAGCCCTAGTAAGCTTCACGGCCGTTTCTGTGTTTCTTGTTTTGTTGACGACATTTATATAAATAAAGGAAAATGTACGCTCACCACGCCGCACCTTGGTCCAGTCATTTCCACGACGACGCCCGTGACAGAACTACCCACCACCAAAGGATCAAGCAGCGTGGCCAGAAGAGGCAGCCTCAAAAATTGTTAGGGAGGGGCCCACGGGACGGTCGGCGGAGCTGAGGTTGGAACCAGAGCCAGTCGGGGAGAAAAAGGTGAACTTGGAGGGGAGTGAAGGGAATGAAGCAGAGACAGTTAAGGAGTTGATTGGGAGATTGGAGGAGAGAGTTAGAAGAGAGCTGTTGTGTTGGTGCATGAGGCACGACATTCGCCCTACGGAGTGTGTCCTCAGTTTAATGTCACCTGAGTCAGCTCTCCATACTCGTCCTGAGGTGCGTGCTAGCCGTCTGGTGAAGACTGCGCCAGCCCCACGCACCACGCCTCCTGTGCGCCTCCCCAGCCCTGCACGTCTTGTGCCAGCTCTACGCTCCAGACCTCCAGTGCTCCTCCACAGACCGGTGAGTCCTGCGCCGGCTCTGCGCACTGTGTCTCTGGTGCGCTGTGACAGCCCGGTTCGTCCTATGCCTGCGCTCCGTACGTGCCGGGCTAAAGTGGGCATTCAGCCAAGAGGAACTGTGCAAGGTCTAAGCACCAGATCTCCAGTGCTCCCCCACAGCCCGGTTCGACCTGTGCCTGCACTCTGGAGGTGCCAGGCTAAAGTGGGCATTCAGCCTGGAAGAGTGGTGTAAAGGATACGCACCAGATCTCCAGTGCTCCCCCACAGCCTGGTTCGTCCTGTGCCTCCTCCAAGGACCAGGCCTTCAGTAGGTCTCCCCAGCCTGGTGAGTCCTCTGCCTGCTCCACGGACCCCATAAGCAGTCCCGGGCCCGCAATGAGGGTCCCCAGTCCGGGGCCGGCAGCGAGGGTCCCCAGTCCGGGGCCGGCAGAGAGGGTCCCCAGTCCGGCAGCGAGGGCCTCCAGTCCGGGGCCGGCAGCGAGGGTCCCCAGTCCGGGGCCGGCAGAGAGGGTCCCCTGTCCGGGGCCGCCTGCTAGGGCCTCCAGTCCGGGGCCGGCAGCGAGGGTCCCCAGTCCGGGGCCGGCAGCGAGGGTCCCCAGTCCGGGGCCGGCAGAGAGGGTCCCCAGTCCGGGGCCGGCAGAGAGGGTCCCCAGTCCGGGGCCGGCAGAGAGGGTCCCCAGTCCGGGGCCGGCAGCAAGGGTCCCCAGTCCGGGGCCGGCAGCGAGGGTCCCCAGTCCGGGGCCCACCAAAGTGGGGGGGGCCAGAGGCGGAGGGGGACCTACGTCCCGCACCAGAGCCACCGCCATAAGGGATGCCCACCCGGACCCTCCCCTTTACAGTCATGTTTTGTGGCCGGAGTACGCACCTTTGGGGGGGGGGGTCTCTTCCCAGTACTGTCACGCCCTGGCCATAGAGAGGCTTTAATTCTCTATTTTAGGTAGGCCAGGGTGTGACTAGGGTGGGCATTCTAGTTTCTTTATTTCTATATTTTCTGTTTCTATGTTTTGGCCGGGTATGGTTCTCAATCAGGGACAGCTGTCTATCGTTGTCTCTGATTGGGAATCATACTTAGGCAGCCTTTTTTCCTTTGTATTTTGTGGGTAGTTATCTTTGTTAGTGGCACTATAGCCCTAGTAAGCTTCACGGTCTTTTCTGTGTTTCTTGTTTTGTTGGCTACATTTACATAAATAAAGGAAAATGTACGCTCACCACGCTGCACCTTGGTCCGGTCATTTCCACGACGGCGACCCTGACAGGTGCAAAAGAGCAAAAAAATCAATAACAATATGGGGATGAGGTAGTTGGGTGTGCTATTTACAGATGGGATGTGTACAGGTACAGTGATCGGTAAGCTGCTTTGACAGCTGATGCTTAACATTAGAGAGTCTTCAGCTTTAGGGATTTTGGGAATTTGTTCCAGTCATTGGCAGCAGAGAACTGGAAGGAAAGGCGGCCAAAGGGGGAGTTTGCTTTGTGGATGACCAGTGAAATATACCTGCTGGAGCGCGTGCTACGGGTGGGTGTTGTTATGACAGAGTCGAAAGCCTTGGCCAGGTCGATGAAGACGGCTGCACAGTACTGTCTTTTATCGATGGCGGTTATGATATTGTTTAGGGCCTTGAGCGTGGCTGAGGTGCACCCATGACCAGCTTGGAAACCAGATTGCCTAGTGGAGAAGGTGCGGTGGGATGCATGGCCAGCCGTAGAAAAATGCTTACTGAAATGATTGTTGATTTATCGGTGGTGACAGTGTTTCCTATCCTCAGTGCAGTGGGCAGCTGGGAGGAGGTTCTCTTATTCTCCATGGACTTTAGTGTCCCAAAACATTTTGGAATTAGTGCTACAGGAAAAAGAAAAAAAAGTTGCATATCGGGGGGCTATTCGATGCTAATGCAGTACGCAACAGGATGTTTTTGTGCTGGTCAAGGGCAGTCAAGTCTGGGGTGAACCAAGGGCTATATCTGTTCTTAGTTCTATTATTTTTGAACGGCGCACGCTTATTTAAGATGGTGAGGAAAGCACGTTTAAAGAGCATCCAGGCATCCTTTACTGACGGTATGAGGTCAATATCCTACCAGGATACCCGGGCCAGGTTGATTAGAAAAGCCTGCTTGCTGAAATGTTTTAGGGAGTGTTTGACAGTGATGAGGGGTGGTCGTTTGTACGCGGACCCATTACGGACGCAGGCAATGAGGCAGTGATCACTGAGATCCTGGTTGAAGACAGCAGAGGTGTAGTTAGAGGGCAAGTTGGTCAGGATGATATCTCTGAGGGTGTCCATGTTTACAGATGTAGGGTTGTACTGTTCACTGAGAATGACAGATATAACTTACTATAACTATGTGAATTTGGTCAGGATGCCAAAAAAGTTACATATTGCAGTTAAGTAAACTGTTTTAGGTAACCATACCAAACATAACATGTCATAGTAATTTGAGGATGTAAAAAAATCGTTTACTATGTTATGTCTAGTCGATGAGACCAGGCTGCAATTATACATGCTGCAAACACTTTGTAATGTCTGCACAGCTATTTGCTCACCCGACAAACGGACAATAACCCGCAACCTTAAACCAGATAGTTCTAACTGTGAGGAAGTTCTCTCCTGTTCTCAAAAAAAGTAATGTACAGTATAATGAAGCGAATCCAGGTTTTAGAACATATGAACAAACTGCCATATTCTCTATTGCCATTACTGCCAACAGGGGTGAATTATTCGGGACCGCAAAATGTGCTTGTCCCCCTTGGATTGGGAATGTTCTGTCGGTAAACATTCCAGGGCTCAGGACATTTATTTTCAGTGGCCACGTCATAGCGGGGGGAGACTGTAGACCACGAATTCCTCAGCGCTCCTGAAATCACAGACCTCTCTCTCGCCTCTGTTACCGGCACACATTCATCGAACTCCTCCTCGCAGCAGACGTTTGAACGAAGCCGCTTTCCAGAAGGGTATAGCATAATTGGCATAACAATATATGAAATATTGCTCTTTATTTCTTGATTATTTAACCATTTTACCTGGCATTAACCTATAACATTATTTCATTTTCCTTTCTCTCTTCCTTGCCTTTTTCTCTTCCCAGATGTTGCGAAGTGTCCCCTTCCTTGTACTGCTGGCCGTAGCGCTCTGTCAAACCGAGGTAAAAGTTGGACTCCAGATTGTTTTGTTAACTTGTGATCAATGCAAAACTTTATGTAATATTACGATTGTCATAGGTGAGGCTACTCCGATATTAAACAGGAAAGGCTGTGTTCCCTTTACGGGCTTTATGGTTTGGGGCGTTTATGCTATTCAGTCACATGACGGCACAGCTGAAGCACTTGAAATGTAGGCTAGTCTAGTTGTGTTTGTGATAAACGCAATAATTATAGTCTTTATAGATGTATTTTAGATGCACTACAGCACCAAAAGTATGTGGACACCCCTTCAAATGAGTGGATTCTTCTATTTCATCTACACCCGTTGCTGACAGGTTTATAAAATCGCGCACATTGCCATGCGATCTCTATAGACAAACATTGGCAGTAAAATGGCCTTACTGAAGAGCTCAGTGACTTTCAAAGTGGCACTGTCATAGGATGCCATCTTTCCAACAAGTCAGTTTGTCAAATTTCCACCCTGCTATAGCTGCCCAGGTCAACTGTAAGTGCTGTTATTGTGAAGTGGAAACATCTAGAAACAATAACTGCTCAGCTGCGAAGTGGTAGTCCACACAAGATCACAGAATGGGACCGCAGAGTGCTGTAGTGTGTACAAATAATTTGTCCTCAGTTGTGATACTCACTACGGAGTTCCAAACTGCCTCTGGAAGCAAAGTCAGCACAAGAACTGTTCGTCGGGAGCTTCATGAAATGGAGCCTAAGATCACCATGCGCAATGCCAAGCGCCGGCTGGAGTGCTGTAAAGCTCGCCACCATTGGACTCTGGAGCAGTGGAAACACCATTCTCTGGAGTGATGAATCATGCTTCACCATCTGGTAGTCCGACAGACAAATCTGGGTTTGAGAACTAATGTATAGTGCCAACTGTAAAGTTTGGTGGAGGAGAAACAATGCTCTGGAACTAGGCCCATTAGTTCCAGTGATAGGAAATCTTAACTCTACAGCATACAATTACATTCTAGACAATTCTGTGCTTCCAACTTTGTTGCACCAGTTTGGGGAAGGCCCTTTCCTGTTTCAGTATGACAATGCCCCGTGCACAAAGCGAGGACTTGCCTGGCCTGCACATAGCCCTGACCTCAATCCCTTCGAACACCTTTGGGATGAATTGGAACGCCGAATGCGAGCCAGGCCTAATCGCCCAACATCAGTGCCCGGCCTCACAAATGCTCCTGTGGCTGAATGGAAGCAAACAATGTTCCAACATCTAATATAAAACCTTCCCAGAAGAGTAGAGGCTGTTATAGCAGCAAAGGGGAGACCAACTCCATATTAATGCCATTGATTTTGGAAGGAGATGTTCGACAAGCGGTGTCCATACTTTTGGTCATGTAGTGTATATTCTTCATGATGGTTCAAAGGTTTTTTTTTTAATGGGAGAATTAAACGTGGCATTATCCAGGGCACATTTCACATTATGAGACTTAATTAGGGAGACAATTAGTCCTAGCCAGTTCAATTAAACTACAACAGGGACCATTACATTTGAATTGCAAGAGCATCTTCCAAATCCGTTTGTAGATTATGATGCCCACACAGCACATTATTTTATCATCATGATTTTTAGGCCAACTAAAACAAGCAGAGATATTTATCTTTGCTGATGTAGTTTAGCTATGTTCGTGTCTTCTATATCCCATGAATTTCCCCTCTCAGTGTTTGTTAAGTTGATTAAATGATAGTGTTGCATGTAGATGAGGATGCTCATTGTTTTCTTTGTCGCCATGGGTAACAAGCAGAGTTAATAGACAGCTGGGGGGGGGGGGGTGTGTGTGTGTGTGTGTGTGTGTGTGTGTGTGTGTGTGTGTGTGTGTGTGTGTGTGTGTGTGTGTGTGTGTAATAACGCTCTCCCGGGTGGGTCTCACACACTGGTGCTAAGTAAACACTGAACTAAAGTGATGGGAGATGAGGTGTCTTGAAACTGCACACTGTTAGTACTGTCACACACAGGCATGCGCACACACACACACACACACACACACACCACAAACACACACCGGGTGTATGGGTCAGCACCGTACCTCATTTGGCAGCTTTTGAGCACCTGGTTTGATGTAATGTATTTGGGACGTTCTCATGTTGACCTGTTTTAAGTGGGTCTAAATGTCACGTACCAGTAATGTATTTGTCAGTTGCTGTGTAAAGTAGGGCTAGGATTGGGTTGCATGTCATTGCAGATTATGGGGTTAGATTGTGGAAAAGACAGATTTTCAGGAGTTAGGCTATTCAGGATTACCATAGTGTTTGGAGTGAGATTATGGGGTTAGATTGTGGAAAAGACAGATTTTCAGGAGTTAGGCTACTTTGTCATTTATTTGCTCTTCAGGATTACCATAGTGTTTGGAGTGAGATTATGGGTCATGGTTTGGAAGGGGTTTGTTTTGGAGGTGATGTTTTTCAGGGTTGTAGCACTCTGTCTAGACCTTGGAGGTAGACTGCAGGGTTAAGTAAGTGAGCCTCTACTCTACATTGTCCTTACATGTCCAGACAGTCATCATCACTATCAGTACCACTGTCTGCCACATTACTCACAGTGGAAACTCTACCTCCAGGCCCTCTGCTGACCTCCTAGTGCTGCCCCTGTCATTGCCTGCTGAAATATGTCCTTTTGTGTGAGTCTTTATTGGATCTGTGACTTCTCTCATTGGTGAGCTCTCTCAGTGATGTGCTCTCTGATTGGTGAGCGCTCTCAATGATGTGCTCTGTCATTGATGTGCTCTCTCATTGATGTGCTCTCTCATTGATGTGCTCTCTCATTGGTGTGCTCTCTCATTGATGTGCTCTCTCATTGATGTGCTCTCTCATTGATGTGCTCTCTCATTGGTGTGCTCTCTCATTGATGTGCTCTCTCATTGGTGTGCTCTCATTGGTGTGCTCTCTCATTGGTGAGCTCTGGCATTGAGAAGACTGAGTACAAGCCAGAGTGTGTAGAATGTGGTTGTGGAGTATGCGGGGGAGGCATTATAAAGACATCTATTGTTTAAAGGTAATTGCCCTGGTAATATGCAGCCTGTTGACAGACCTCGGTGGGGAATGTTAAGGTGGGCCGCTAGTACACTGTTTTAAGGCGGTCTAGGGGATTGTTTAGTTATACAGTGTATTGGTATGGTGGTCTTCGGTGATCATTTCAAGTCTCAGTCCCTATTGTGTACTTAGTGGAGCAGCGTAGCAGCAGATACTGTACCTCAGGGTGTATGTGTGTATGTTTGTGTGTGTCTGCATGTGTGTGTGTGCGCCTGTGTGTGTGGCAGGGGACTGTGTGAGTGCTGTTGTTTGATGGCTTTTTATATTGCTGGCATGAGAATGCTAAGTTATTCAAATGTAGATGCGGACTTTAGATTTATTATGAAGGAGAGAATGCCCGGGTGCTTTCTGTGGCGAGACATTGCTGTGTTTGCAGATAAAAGGCTCAGAGACAGTACTTCTGAGCTCACAGCTATTCTCTGCATCTGTGTGGAGACTGAGGAGAGATATGCATCTGGTAAAAAAAATGTTGACGTATCCCCCCAAACGTTGACAGTGAGATGCCAAGGCTGTGTGGAAACACATAGGCACGCACACACATTTACAAAGCCAGATCCATAACACCCACACACTTCACCTTTCTCTTCTCCAGGCATCCTGTGTTAATGCGTTGACCATGGTGGCCGGTGTAATGACACAATAGATAATTCAGTCATCACAACCACGGCTGGATCTGGCTTTGAAAATATCAGGCTTCAGGAGAGAAACAGAATAATGGCCCTCAAGGACACAGTGTACAACCCCCCCCTACTCACACACAGTGGATAGATACTCTCTACTCACACACAGTGGATAGATACGCTCTACTCACACACAGTGGATAGATACGCTCTACTCACACACAGTGGATAGATACTCTCTACTCACACACAGTGGATAGATACTCTCTACTCACACACAGTGGATAGATACGCTCTACTCACACACAGTGGATAGATACTCTCTACTCACACACAGTGGATAGATACTCTCTACTCACACACAGTGGATAGATACTCTCTACTCACACACAGTGGATAGATACTCTCTACTCACACACAGTGGATAGATACGCTCTACTCACACACAGTGGATAGATACTCTCTACTCACACACAGTGGATAGATACTCTCTACTCACACACAGTGGATAGATACTCTCTACTCACACACAGTGGATAGATACGCTCTACTCACACACAGTGGATAGATACTCTCTACTCACACACAGTGGATAGATACGCTCTACTCACACACAGTGGATAGATACTCTCTACTCACACACAGTGGATAGATACTCTCTACTCACACACAGTGGATAGATACTCTCTACTCACACACAGTGGATAGATACTCTCTACTCACACACAGTGGATAGATACTCTCTACTCACACACAGTGGATAGATACTCTCTACTCACACACAGTGGATAGATACACTCTACTCACACACAGTGGATAGATACTCTCTACTCACACACAGTGGATAGATACTCTCTACTCACACACAGTGGATAGATACTCTCTACTCACACACAGTGGATAGATACGCTCTACTCACACACAGTGGATAGATACTCTCTACTCACACACAGTGGATAGATACTCTCTACTCACACACAGTGGATAGATACTCTCTACTCACACACAGTGGATAGATACTCTCTACTCACACACAGTGGATAGATACTCTCTACTCACACACAGTGGATAGATACTCTCTACTCACACACAGTGGATAGATACGCTCTACTCACACACAGTGGATAGATACTCTCTACTCACACACAGTGGATGGAAACGCTCTGTGCTGAAGGAGATGAGGACGTAGGATTAAAATGTTAGAATCCTGACTGTTTGCAATTAGTTTTACACTTGTTCTACAGTGTAGCCAAATACAAATTCTTGCGTCTACACGTTTAACTATTGTTTGTAGAATGACAACCCTAATGT
The DNA here is from genome assembly GCF_057628025.1 of Oncorhynchus mykiss. NCBI lineage: Eukaryota > Metazoa > Chordata > Actinopteri > Salmoniformes > Salmonidae > Oncorhynchus > Oncorhynchus mykiss. Next base: position 79,696,734 of record NC_143024.1, read on the forward strand.
TGGCGAGTAACATTTTTAGCAATGTACAAAACTACATTTAGCAGACTACTTTAGAGTCCTTGTAGAGGAGCTGCCTCCCAGGCTGAGGTATATTAGCTGACTAGAGCTGACAGTGACAGAGTTGCTGTCTCCCAGGAACCATGCTCTGTAGCTGTTGATGACTGTTCTCTCATTGGTAGGTGCTGCCTGGCTATAAATACCAAACCCAGGTGGAGTGAATAGAGCAGGACCATGGGGGATTGAACAGCCTGTCCCCTGTCTCTATTAGTCAGGACTGTTCTAATTTTTCTAGCTCTAGACACACAAACACAGAGAGAGACAGGAGAGATAGCATAGATGTCTTCTAGGGTTGTTTTATAACACCATCCTCTCTCTTTCTAGCCTCTATTTTCTGTAGCTAACAACGTTAGCTCCATCTCTCATCATCTTGTGTGTGTTTATTTGTGTGTGTGTCAGGGGAATGGACCAGGCACAGAGATAGCACTTGGCAGCATGCCCAAACATCAGGCCAAAAATGTCAGGCAGTTAATACCAAGCAGATACACACACACACACACACACAGCCTAATTTCAGTGCAGCTTCAATACGAAACGGTTTATGACTCACAGTAATTGAATGTGGACAATAGGACATGGTTGTTTATGCCAGATGAAATGTCACGGACATATCTAACTCAGCAGAATACTTGAATTGACACCTTGATGATAAATGTGTTCTCCAACAATCATCTGAGCATTCCACTCCCTAAAATTGCTGTCCATTCTAAACATTACATCATATATTGTAGAGGTCTGCAAACAGGCACACTTCCTTCTCCAAACACACTTCCAGCCATTAGCCCTGACTATGGCCCCATGGAGGGAGTAGTCTGGGGCAGGGAAGCTACCCATTCCCTGGCCTGGGCCCTCCTACCCAGAGAGACTGAAGCACTGCCCAGAACAGGCTGGAAGAGAAGTGAGGGAGAGAGGATAGAAAGAGAAAGGAGTGAGAAAATAGGAAGAGAGGGATTGAGAAGGGAGATTAAGGGAGCGAGGGACCGGGTTTGGAGTTGAGAACAAGAGAGAAAATTGATCATTTACAACAGAATGAAAAGATTTAGGCACAATAAAGGAGACAATAAAGGGGAGGATATGGATATTGAAAGTGGGACAGCACGAGGGAGAGAGAGAGAGGGAAGCCTCCTCAGATTAAACAATGGAAGTGGGGGGACAGGGGTGTCATTGTCCTGCCTGTGAGACTGTGCCGTGTGCCCACAGGAGTAGAAAGGATGGCAGTGACACTCTGTTTTAGGTACTTTATTTTCTCAGTGACATTTTAACTTATAAGCTAACTTCCTGACTAATACCTTTCTTTGTCTCTCCATCTCTCTTTGTCTGTTTGTCTGTTGCATTTCGACACGTTCTTGAATCTCAAGGGCTTATGGAATATAAAATGTGGCAATGACATCACACTGTCTTCCATTCCATACACGTATAAGAAAACAAAGTCTGGGTCCAAATACCCATACTTACATTTTAAATAGGCTTTTTCAGTAGGATAAATATAAACGTTTTATAGTACAAGGAATTTTGAAAATGAAGTATCCTTTAAATGCCAGGATGTCATACTCATTTCGGCTTTTCATCTAGTAGAATTTGCAGTGGAAGAGAATCGTCTTTTCGCACCTATGCTGAGGCATGAGAGCCTGACGAACCGGGGGAGGCAGGGGAGCCTGGAGATCTGTCTCAGGCATGAGAACCTGTAGCCGCTGACGTCATTCCCACCGAAACAAAAAAAAAAACACTCCCTGATGCTTCCCTTGGGTGAGGCGTCATTCTCTAGCGCTGCGAGTCGGGAAGCAAGTTCAGGGAGTGTTTTAATAAATAAACACAACATAATACAAAACAAGAAACACTAACAGCACACAGACAAGAAACAATAACACCTGGGGAAGGATCCAAAGGGAGTGAGAGATAGGGAAGGTAATCAGGGAAGTGATGGAGTCCAGGTGAGTCTGATGACACACAGGTGCGCGTAACGATGGTGGCATGTGTGCGCCATAACGAGCAGCCTGGTGACCTAGAGGCCGGAGAGCGAGCACACGTGACACAGATACCAGAGCATATACCACCAGAGAGTTTGTATATATGGATATTATATTTCTCTGTAACTCTCATATCCCTCTGACACTTCCTCCAGACTTACAGCCACGTTCACTCCTATCTCAATCTCACTCCAATAGAAATGCTTGGGACATGATCCAGGCATTTCAACAATGTTATGCTCTAGTCTGTAGACCTTATAGTGTGGTGTCTAATGCTCAGTAGGGGCTCCCTCCCCAACTCCTTTAACTGTAACTCAGTGGAGTGGAGTCTTTATCTTGAAAACTCAGATTGCACTGTCTTGAAAGTGTGAGGATACATAAACAGTAGGATACTGGATATTTAAAAGTAGGAATTTAGAAATGGTGGTGCTGGCAACAGAAATGTTTAAACTCTAAAACTTTCTCTGGTTAACAGCAGTGATTCACTATACAGATAGCCACGCTAGCTTCACCCTCATGTTGGTGCTAGCAAGCAGGCTAGGTAGTGCTAGGTATCAACAGCCAATCCAGCAGGGGCTGGAAACTATAGTGAGCTTTGATTGGTCAATATACTGTATGTACTTTTATTTCCCTCTCTTTTTCACTTTGCCTCCCCTCTTGTCCTCCCTCCCCTTCTTTCCTCCCTCCCCTGTTGGAGCTTAATAAGAAATGTGTGTCTGAGAGCTATGAGGGGACCGTCTTCTCTCTGACTGTTTAATTGGGAGGGGGAGTATAGGCATGATGTCATCAATGGTGAGATGCAGAGCATCTGTGAGTCATTTGTTTAAAACTCCCCTTACACACTTCTATAGAGGGGTGTATGGGCATTGGTCTGTTCATTCATAGTAGCACGGATTAACACTAATCTCACTGACCTTTCATTGTGGTTGTTGTTAGAAAAACTGGTCACAAAGGTAGCTACAGATTCTGCTGCAGGTGAAAAGAGAGGGAGCAGATTAAGTGATAGGAGTGAGGGATGGGTTTCATCCTTGCCTTTAATTGGCTACCTTGTGGGGCATTATCAGTCAATGCGTTGCGTCGCCATGTTAGCGTGTTTGTTTACTATCTCTAAATCAATGTTCTATATGCTAATGAGTTCAGTGGTACACTCTGGGAAGGGACTAATGGTGGTTGTAAAGTGACCCCTCAGCAGGAAGCATTGATCCAGCTGCTGACTCAGTGGATCACCACACACACACACACACACACACACACACACACACAGTTCTCATTTGACAGATTTAGCCCGGTGCTAAGGATGTGAAGGGGACTCTTATCGGCAGTGGAAAATGAATGAGGGATTTTCAGAGAAAGGCAGGAAAGAACAGAGCACCTTTTAACTCCAATCTGCTTCAGCATGAGGTCAATAAACCTGCGGCAGGAGTAAAATTGAGTTCAGACCTCCCTCCACCCATCCCCCCTTTTCTTACAGTCTGACTCATTTTCTGCAGCTCAATTCCTATCACTTCTCTCTCTCTCGGTCTCTGTCTTCTCCTGCCATCCCCCCTTTTCTTGCTATCTCTGACTCTCACTACCCTTTTTCCCTCTTCTCCACTCTCCTCCTCTTCTTTCTCTATCACTTAGTGACTCTCTTCCCTTCTCTCTCTCTCCTCCAGGCAGCATTGCATGGCTGGCCTCAATTCACAGGGACATCTTACCCAGCCCTACATTTAAACAAGGAGAAGAAGAATAGAGACAGAAAGCAAGTTGTTGAGGACAGAGAAATAAGATGCGAGAGAAAGAAATGGGAAAGGGAGGTATAAATGAGTGACAGATACTTTTTTTAGATAAGCTGTGATGTCTGTCTTTCTTGGAACACCTGTTATTTTCCCATAATACACCTCTACCACCTGTAAAGGGAGAGAGAGAGAAGGATGGAGAGAGTATGAGATCACTGACTCACCAAGTTCCAGGCAAGAAGCAACTCTCCAGGGATTTTTCAATGTTTCCAGTCACAATTTTCATTTATACCTCATAGAATGACTTCCATCATATTAATAAAATGAAGCCTGGTTTGTTATAAGGTCACTTTAATACAGTAGCTAGTGTAAGCCTATAGGAGCTCCTATCTAGCTATGGTTCAGCTAAACAGTTTCTCTAGCTAGCTTTTAAATTTGGGATTCTTCGAAGTAGCCACCCTTTGCCTTGATGACAGCTTTGTACACTCTTGGCATTCTCTCAACCAGCCTCATGAGGTAGTCACCTGGAATGCATTTCAATTAACAGGTGTGCCTTGTTAAAAGTTAATTTGTGGAATTTCTTTCCTTAATGCGTTTGAGCCAATCAGTTGTGTTGTGACAAGGTAGGGGTGGTATACAGAATATTTGGTAAAATACCAAGTCCATATTATGGAAAGAACAGCTCAAATAAGCAAAGAGAAATGGCAGTCCATCATTACTGTAAGACATAAAGGTCATTCACTCTTGAAAATTTCAAGAACTTTCTTCATGTGCAAAAACCATCAAGCGCTATAATGAAACTGACTCTCATGAGGACCCCCACAGGAAAGGAAGAACCAGAGTTACCTCTGCTGCAGAAGATACGTTCATTAGAGTTACCAGCCTCAGAAATTGCAGCCCAAATAAATGCTTCACAGAGTTCAAGTAACAGACACATCTCAACATCAACTGTTGAGAGGAGACTGCGTCAATCAGGCCTTCATGTTTGAATTGCTGCAAAGATACCACTAACACCAATAAGAAGAAGAGACTTGCTTGGGCCAAGAAACACGAGCAATGGACATTAGACCATTAAATCTGTCCTTTGATCTGAAGAATCCCAATTTGAGATTTTTGGTTCCAACCACCGTGTCTTTGTGAGATGCAGAGTAGGTGAACGGATTATCTCCGCATGTGTGGTTCCCACCGTGGAGGAGGACTGTGGTGTGGGGGTGCTTTGCTAGCGACACTGTCAGGGGTTTATTTAGAAATCAAGGCACACTTAACCAGCATGTCTACCACAGCATTCTGCAGCGATACGCCATCCCATTTCGTTTAAGCTTGGTGGGAAAATAATTGGTTTTCAACAGGACAATGACACAACACACCTCCAGGCTGTGTAAGGGCTATTTGACCAAGAAGGAGGGAGATGGAGTGCTGCATCAGACGACCTGGCCTCCACAATCACCCAACCTCAACCCAGTTGAGATGGTTTGTGATGAGTTGGACCGCAGAGTGAAGGAAAAGCAGCCAACAAGTGCTCAGTTTTGCAGGGCTTGCCACATACGACAAGAGTCAGAGCTGGTTTAGTACGACTTGATCTTAGTCCTGTATTGATGCTTTTGCCTGTTTGATGGTCCGTCAGAGGGCATAGTGGGATTTCTTGTAAGCTTCCAGGTTAGAGTCCTGCTCCTTGAAAGCAGCAGCTCTATCTTAGCTCAGTGCGGATGCTGCCTGTAATCCATGGCTTCTGGTTGGGGTATGTACGTACGGTCACTGTGGGGACGACGTCATCGATGCACTTATTGATGAAGCCAGTGACAGATGTGGTGTACTCCTCAATGCCATTTGAGGAATCCCGGAACATATTCCAATCTGTGCTAGCAAAACAGTCCTGTAGCTTAGCATCTGCTTCATCTGACCACTTTTTAATTTATTTGGTCACTGGTGCTTCCTGCTTTCATTTTTGCTTGTATGCAGGAATCAGGAGGATAGACTTATGGTCAGATTTGCCAAATGGAGTGCGAGGTAGAGCTTTGTATGCATCTCTGTGTGTGGAATATAGGTTGTCCAGAGTTCTTTTCCCTCTGCTTGCACATTTAACATGCTGATAGTAATTTGGTAAAACGGATTTAAGTTTCCCTGCATTAAAGCGTTTTCTTGTTTGCTTTTGGCGGGATACAGCTCATTCAATGCTGTCTTAGTGCCAGCCTCTGACTGTGTTGGTATGTAAACATCTACAAAGAATATAGATGAGAACTCTCTCTGTAGGTAACGTGGTCTGCATCTTATCATGAGAAACTCTACCTCAGGCGAGCAATAGCTCGAGACTTCTTTAGATAGCTCGAGACTTCATTAGATTTCGTGCACCAGCTGTTGTTTACAAAAATACATCATCCTCCACCCCTTGTCTTACCAGACGCCGCTGTTCTATCCTGCCGTATTACCAGCCATCTGTATGTTGATATTGTCGTCGTTTAGCCACGACTCCGTGAAGCATAAGATGTTTCAGTATTTAATGTCCCGTTGGTAGTTTAATCTTCACAATAACTCGCCCATTTTATTGTCCAAAGATTTCATGTTTGCTAGTAGAATTGAGGGGAGTGGCGGTTTATTTGATCGCCTCCGACTCCTCAGAAGGCAGCCCGCCCTCCAGCCTCTCTTTCTCCGCCACCTCTTCACGCAGATTACTTGGGTTGGGTTCCCAAGTGAGCCGTATATCCTCCGCCTCGGGCTCGTCAGAGTCGTGAAAGGAGAAAAAGGATTCTGCTTGTCCGTGGTGAGTAATCGCAGTCCTGATGTCTAGAAGTTATTTTCGGTCATAAGAGGCGGTAGCGACAACATTATGTACAAAACATTGACTCGCTACTTGTACCCCGTGTATATAGCCAAGTTATCGTTACGTATTGTGTATTTATTCCTTGTGTTATTACCTTTCTATTATTTGAAAATGTTTCTCTCTGCGTTGTTGAAAAGGGCCCATAAGTCCACTGTTAGTCTACATCTGTTGTTTACGAAGCATGTGACAAATACAATTTGATTTGATAAAAAGGACACTATGATAACGCTACTGTACTTTTATATTTATATGGGAGGAATAAACATTCATTGTTGAAATGCTAACATTACTTGATCATGAAGCATATTGTTAGTTAGCTAGCTAGCAAGAAAATAAACCCTTTAATTGTCTACACATTTAGACATTTGTCTACACATATAGTTTGGTTGCTTTATTCAATACTGTAATATGTTTTAGAAGAAAAGTTGCTATGATTGTTAAATAGTTTGTGCTTACTAGCTAGTGGCTACTGGGATATTTACGGTCAATTTGAGCTGCCAAGAACATCGCGTTGCCAGCCACAATGAAAGGGAAGGATGTAATGTGAATTGAATGGTAGAAATCTCTTTCACCACTCCACTCCTCATGCTCCCCTTCATGTCTCGTAGTGGAAATAGGATCTAAGCTGATTGATACCCATTCATAAGCCAATCATTAATCACACCCAGACAACTCTGAATCGCTATTGGCTCAGATGGGACAGAATGTGTTTTATCTTTTTGATTCAAATGAACAAAGATCATGACTTTACCAAAGATTTTAAGAGCCTCTGTGTGTTGTGTTGTTTGTGCAGTGGCATACTGCCATTTAACCAGGACCCTTGCTAGGTCTGAGCAATCCCCCCCACATGTCTCTCACTCTGAGCCTTGCATCTCCTGTCACCATAGCAACTCCACATTTGGAGCGGGTGGAACATAAACTGCTCTCTCACTCTGAGCACTCATTAGCTAAATGTCAGGGTGGTTCTGCAGGCTTTAATTGGAGAGATGGTGCAGTGGCGCTGGAGCTAAGCTAAACTAAGGATAGCTAAGCTAAACTAAACTAAGCTTAGGGGGGGGGGGGGGGGCTTTGAAGATGGATTACAGTATGACTCACGCAATGGTGTGTGGGGTTGGGGGGTGTTAGTGTGTGTTTGTTTGTGCTTGTCTTTGTTTTTCTTCCACCAAACAGGGTTGTTTGTTAGTTTGTGTGTAGGGTGCATTTTAGTTTTTCCACCAAGCAGGGTTGTGTTTGTGTATATTTGTGTGTGGGTGGGTGTGTGTTTGCTTTTCAACCAAAATAACAAACTTGTAGTCTGGTTGGCAATGACATTCACCCAGGTTTCTTGCTCTATGTCCCCTTCCTCCTCTATCTCTCTAGTTAGTACAGTACAATATGCTGTGTAACCATGACCTCCATGGTAGCCTGGCATTAGATTCCTGAAAACTGATTGGACAGAGGGCAGGTCACAGGAGCCTCCAGGGAGTTCCAGTTGTGATCAGTGTGGGGAAGAGTTTTACTACATCTAGCAATCTGACTATACACCAGAGAACACACACAGGAGAGAGATGATTTAGTTAGAATCAATGTTGGAAGACATTCTGTTGTGTGTGTGCGCGTGTGTGTGTGCGCGTGTGTGTGTGCGCATGTGTGTGTGTGTGTGTGTTTAAAACAGGGTGTATCCACATCTGGAGTCTGAGCTGTATTTTCCTTTGAGCCTATTCACATGGTCTGTGTGATTCTCATTCCCTGCTGCTTTCTTTGCTTGCCTTCACTCTGCTCTGCTTTCCTCGCTTGTGTGTGCGTACATCTGTGAGTCATGGAATGTGGTGGTACCTGTTTGGTGGAAAAGCTAACACGGAACCCAAACCGGCTGCGCGCATGCGCCATCGTGCATACATTTATTTTATCTCCCTACACCAAACGCGATCACGACACGCAGGTTAAAATATCAAAACAAACTCTGAACCAATGACATTAAGGAGTTCTATTTTAGCCCTTGGCATCGCAGACGCTCGTTGGCGCGTGAGCAGTGTGGGTACAATAATTGAATAACATGGATTTCTACATTTATTTTTCGACACTCGCGCACGCGATGTGTCCGGTCTGGTCAGCATGTAAGACACTCCTACACAAGCAAATACACACTAACAAACAACCCTGTTTGGTGAAAGGCTAAGACACACCAACACAAACAAATACACACTAACAAACAACTCTGTTTGGTGGACAAGTAAAACATACACACACGCAAACACACACAGTTAGAACGAGAAGGGGTAGTTGGGAGGGCTGTGAAGCTACTCTCAGAGCTATGCTTGGCAGCTGGTAATTGGCTGGCCTGTTGCTCATGTGAACTACATGGCAAGTGTACTACCCTTGTTTTAAGGGAGAGGAGGCAGAGATTTAAAGAAACAAAGAAAATAAAGAGCAACAGAAAAATAGAAAAGTATGGAGAGATTGAATGAAACCAATAAAATGAAATCAAAATCTTTTAGGATTTTCAGACCGTTACTGTGTGTTCTGCATGACACCATATCTTTTCTACACAATACAGTTGGTAGAGTTCTACTGTTCACACACACTCACTTTTGCTCATACCATCCAAAACTGCCTCTATCACCACATTATGTTGGCCGGGTTCTTCCACTGATGAGAAGTCATGTTACACCCAGAAGTTGAGATTTACTCCTGGCCACTTCCTGTTTACACTCCTGCGTGTCCTCTCTTGAGGTGAGCTTAAGCATGGCTGGCATGGTAACTAACGCCTGCCACATACAGCAGTGAATGTGAGAGACCTTCACTTAAGTAGAGATAGAGAGAACTTGTCAGTACTCTATATAAAGGGAAATTACCCATTGTCATGGCAATGAAAGAGTGTCTTCTGGGAGTTTGTGGCGAAAGTTATGCTGCTCCAGTAAGACAGACATCAGCTCTCGACTCCATGGCCGATGTAAGTAATTTAATCTCACCAGCCCTATCCCACCTGGACAAGAGAAATACCTATGTAAGCATGATGTTCATCAACTACAGCTCAGCCTTCAACACCACAGTGCCCTCCAAGCTGATCACTAAGCTCAGGGCCCTGGGTTTGAACCCTTCCCTGTGCAACTGGATCTCGGACTTTCAGACGGGCTGCCCCCAAGTGGTGAAGGTAGGCAACAACACCTCTGCCACGCTGATTCTCAACAGGGGGGCCCCACAGGGGTGCGTGTTCAGCCCCCTCCTGTACTCCCTGTTCACCCATGACTGCGTGGCCACGCAGTGGTGCCAGGAAAATAACTTCTCCCTCAACGTCAACCAAACAAAGTAACTGATTGTGGACTACTGGAGACAGCAAAGAAAGCACGCCCACATCAACATTGACAGAGCCACGATGGAATGATTTTTATTAGGATCTCTTTTAGTCCTCATTTGGTCTCATCTTCCAAGAGTCCTTAAACATTCAAATACAATTTATGATACAATCATATGTCCACATATAACACACTGTTACAAACAACAGAGATAATACACTGCCATATTGACCAGATAAATAGTCATAAATATGACAGTCTGAAAATATAGATTGGTTCCTTCATCTACCACAGTGAAGTTCCTCGGCGTGCACATCACTGACAACCTGAAATGGTCCCTTCACACAGACAGTGTGGTGAAGAAATTTGGAGGCTGAAGAAATTAGTCTTTGCCCCTCATAATGTTCTACAGATGCACCTTTTGGGCTTTATCACCACCTGGTACGACAACTGCACCGTCTGCAACTGCAGGGCTCTCCAGTGGGTGGTGCCATCAGCCCAACACATCACCGGGAGCACTCTGCCTGCCCTCCAGGTCGTCTGCAGCACCCAGTGTCACAGGAAGGCCAAGAAGATCATCAAGGACCTCTGCCACCTGAGCCACGGCCTGTTCACCCCGCTACCATCTAGAAGGCAGAGACAGTACAGATGCATCAAAGCTTAGACCAAGAGACTGAAAAACAGCTTCTATCTCCAGGCCATCAGTTAAATAGTAACTACTAGCCGGCCTCCACACATAACCTTACCCTGAACCTTAGTCACTGTTACTAGCCAGCTACCAACGGGTACTCTACCCTGCACCTTAGAGACTGCTGACGTATGTACATAGTCATTGAACACTGGTCACTTAAATAATGTTACATACTGTTTCATCCACTTCATATGCGTTGTATTCTAGCCATGGCTCATCCCATATACTGTAACACCATAGGGCGGGGCACAATTGGCCCAGCGTCATCCAGGTTAGGGGAGGGTTTGGCCGGGGTAGGCCGTCATTGTAAAATAACAATTTGTTCTTGACTGACTAGCCTAGTTAAATAAAGGTTAAAAAAATAGTTAAAAAAATACTGTGATACACCTTTTCTATTCATATACGGTCCATGCTGTCTATACCTCATTCCATTATTTATATATTTATGTATATCAGTCGTGAAAAGGGCACGACAAAACCTATTCACCCTCAGGAGACTGAAAAGATTTGGCATGGGTCCTCAGATCCTCAAAAGGTTTTACAGCTGCACCATCGAGAGCATCCTGACTGGTTGCATCACTGCCTGGTATGGCAACTGCTCGGCCTCCGACTGCAAAGCACTACAGATGGTAGCGCATACGGCCCAGCTTCCTGCCATCCAGGACCTCTATACCAGGCTTGTCAAAGACATTAGCCACAGACTGTTCTACCACACGACAAGCGGTACCAGAGTTCCAAGTCTAGTTCCAAGAGGCTTCTAAATAGCTTCTACCCCCAAGCCATAAGACTCCTGAACATCTAATCAAATGGCCACCCAGACTATTTGCATTGCCCCCTGTTTTACACTGCTGCTTCTCTCAGTAATTATCTATGCATAGTCACTTTAATAACTCTACCTACATGAATATATTACCTAAATTACATGGACTAACCAGTGCCCCTGCACCAGTACCCCCTGTAGGCAAGTCAGTTAAGAACAAATTCTTATAAACAATGATAGCTTAGGAACAGTGGGTTAACTGCCTTGTTCAGGAGCAGATTTTTACCTTGTCAGCTCACGGATTTGATCTAGCAACCTTTCGGTTAATGGCCCAATGCTCTAACCACGAGGCTACCTGTCGCCCCACAAAAGATATGAAGATTTTTCCATTTTGCCAGCTCAGGGATTCGAACCAGTGACCTTTCAGTTACTGGCTCAATGCTCTTAACTACAAGGCTACCTGCTGCCACCATGTGAATATGACCAACAACGCAGTTTCAAGAGAAATAGCTCTTTAATTATTTGTTATTTATTTCTTCTTTCTTTAGGTACTTTTCTTAAATGCATTGTTGGTTAAGGGCCTGTAAGTAAGCATTTCACTGTAATACCTGTTGTTTTCGGCGCATGTGACAAATAACATTTGATTTGATACAACATCTGATTTGATTTGAGCTTGTATTCGCATGCGCACGACTATGTACGTGTGTGCGTTTGCTGGTTGTATTATTGTGGTTTCTGAGGGGTTGAGAGTGATGGTGTCATTTCCATGTGGTTTTGTAGTGAAACTGACAGTGTCGTGATGGAGAGTATTTTAGTAGCACACTGAACCTCACCCTTCTGTTTGAAACCACTGGCTCTAGTGTAACAGTGTAATAGTGTAACAGTGTAATAGTGTAACAGTTCCACCTTGTGTCTGATATATGTTATCACAGTATTTTATCCAGGGCGTATATCCTTAGTGCTGACAGTGTGCTTACGTGTGAGTTTTAAATGCCAAAGCTGTGTGTGTGTTTTCAATACTAACAGTGTGTGTTTTCTCTTTACTCAGGAGGTGCAGACTAAGAGTAAGGTTTGTGCCAATGTGTTCTGTGGCGCAGGAAGAGAGTGTGCAGTCACTGAGAAGGGAGAACCCAGCTGCTTGTGTATAGAGGTGAGTCCAATCATGGTCATATGCACAGTATACAGTGTAACCGGTGCTATGAAATGCTTACTAGAAAACTTCCTCACCATGCAATGTTAACAATAAGTACAAGACTAGAGCAATAGTACGTAAATAGTCAACACAAATACTACACTACTGTTCAAAGGTTTGGGGTCACTTAAACATTTCCTTGTTTCCCATGAAAACATACATGAAATTAGTTGCAAAATTAATAGGAAATATATTCAAGACGGGGGTAGAAGCTGTTTAGAAGCCTCTTGGACAAAGACTTGGCGCTACGGTACCGCTTGCCGTGCGGTAGCAGAGAGAACAGTCTATGAATATGGTGGCTGGACAGTTTATAGGGCTTTCTTCTGACACCGCCTGGTATAGAGGTCCTTGATGACAGGAAGCTTGGCCCCAGTGTTGTACTGGGCTGGTCGCACTACCCTCTGTAGTGCCTTGCGGTCGGAGGCCGAGCAGTTGCCATACCAGACAGTGGTGCAACCAGTCAGGATGTTGTCGATGGTGCAGCTAAAGAACCTTGTGAGGATCTGAGGACCCATGCTGAATCTTTCAGTCTCCTGAGAGGGAATAGGCTTTGTCGTGCCCTCTTCACGACTGTCTTGATGTGCTTGGACGATGTTAGTTTGTTGGTGATGTGGACACCAAGGAACTTGAAGCTCTCAACCTGCTCCACTGCAGGTGGTCTTGATCACGTTGAGGGAGAGGTTGTTGTCCTGGCACCACACAGCCAGCTCTTTGACCTCCTCCCTATAGGCTGTCTCGTCTTTGTCGGTGATCAGGCCTACCACTGTTGTGTCATCAGCTAATTTAATGATGGTGTTGGAGTCATGCCTGGCCGTGCAGTCATGAGTGAACAGGAGGGGGCTAAGCACGCACTGCTGAGGGGACCCTGGGTTGAGGATCAACGTAGCGGATGTCTTGTTACCTACCCTTACCACCTGGGGGCGGCCCGTCAGGAAGTCCAGGATCCAGTTGCAGAGGTAGGTGTTTAGTCCCAGGGTCCTTAGCTTATTGATGAGCTTTGAGGGCACTATGGTGTTGAACGCTGAGCTGTTGTCAATGAATAGCATTCTCACATATGTGTTCCTTTTGTCCAGGTGGGAAAGGGCAATGTGGAGTGCAATAAAGATTCTTGCCAGTTGGTCAGCGCATGCTCGCAGTACACGTCCTGATAATCCGTCTGGCCTTGCGGCCTTGTGAATGTTGACACGTTTAAAAGTCTTTCTCACATCGGCTGCGGATAGCATGATCACACAGTCTTCCGGAACAGCTGGTGCAGTCATGCATGTTTCAGTGTTATGAGCACATAAGTAGTTTAGCTCGTCTGGTAGGCTCGGGTCACTGGGCAGCTCTCGGCTGTGCTTCCCTTTGTAGTCTGCAATGGTTTGCAAGCCCTGCCACATCGGACGAGCATCAGAGGCGGTGTAGTGCGATTCAATCTTAGTCCTGTATAACCTCTCTTGGGTAGGGTGCAGTATTTTCACGTCCGGATAAAAAGCGTGCCCAAAGTAAACTGCCTGTTACTCAGGCCCAGAAGCTAGGATATGCATATAATTGATAGAGTTGGATAGAAAATACTCTAAAACTGTTAAGATAATGTCTGTGAGTATAACACAACTGATATGGCAGGAGAAACCGCGAGGACAAACCCCCCAAAAAAAAACATTCAGCCTACCACTATTTTCAATGGCTGTCACTTTTATTATAAGGCGAAGTCCTCCCAGATTGTAGTTTCTAGGGCTTCCACTAGATGTCAACAATCTTTAGAAAGAGTTTCAGGCTGGTGTTTGGACATATGAGCCAGAAATTGTAGTTTTTCTAGGTGGCTCCCATTTTGGCTGTAGTGTTTCCAAGCGTGTAAATGAGAGCGCGTTCTTTGGTATTTTCCTCCGGTAAAAACAATAACGATTCTCCGTCTTAAATTGTATAGTTTAGTTATGTATTAGGGTACCTGAGGTTTGATTATAAACGTTGTTTGACTTGTTTGGAAAAGTTTATTAGTAACATTTGGGATTAATTTTGTATGCATTTTGATGGAGGGAAACTGGGTGGATTATTGACTGTAGCGCGCCAGCTAAACTGAGTTTTTATGGATATAAAGAAGGACATTATCGAACAAAAGGACCATTTGTGATGTAACTGGGACTTTTTGGAGTGCCAACAGAAGAAGATCATCAAAGGTAAGGCATATTATATCACTATTTCTGACCTTCGTGTCGCACCTTCCTGGTTGAAATGTCTTTCATGGTTTTGTATGCGGGGCGCTGTCCTCGGATAATCGCATGGTGTGCTTTCGCCATAAAGCCTTTTTGAAATCTGACACAGCGGCTGGACTAACAAGAAGTTAGGCTTTATTTTGATGTATTACACCAGTGATTTTATGAAAGTTAAATATTTATAATTCTGTAGTTTGAATTTCGCGCTCTGCAATTTCACAGGATGTTGGCCAGGTGGGACGCTACCATCCCACCTGCCCATAAGAAGTTAACACTTTGCCTGTTTGATGGTTCATCAGAGGGCATAATGGGATTTCTTATAAGTTTCCGGGTTAGAGTCCCGCTCCTTGAAAGCGGCAGCTCTAGCCTTTAGCTCAGTGCGGATGCTGCCTGTAATCCATGTCTTCTGGTTGGGGTATGTACGTACGGTCACTGTGGGGACGACGTCATCGATGCACTTATTGATGAAGCCAATGACTGATGTGCTGGTGTATTTCTCAATGCCATTTGAGGAATCCCGGAACATATTCCAATCTGTGCTAGCAAAACAGTCCTGTAGCTTAGCATCTGCTTCATCTGACCACTTTTTAATTTATTTGATCACTGGTGCTTTCTGCTTTCATTTTTGCTTGTAAGCAGGAATCAGGAGGATAGACTTTTATGGTCAGATTTGCCAAATGGAGGGCAAGGGAGAGCTTTGTATGCGTCTCTGTGTGTGGAGTATAGGTTGTCCAGAGTTTTTTTCCCTCTGGTTGCACATTTATGTGCTGATGGAAAGAGATTGCACGTTTGCTAGCAGAATGGAAGGAAGTGGGGGTTAAATTCGATCGCCGGCAAATTCTCAGAAGGCAGCCCGCACTTTGGCCCCTTTTTCACCACCTCCTCTTCACACAAATCACGGGGATCTGGGCCTGTTCCCAAAAAAGCCGTATGTTATTCGCGTCGGGCTCGTCAGAGTCATGAAAGGGAGAAAAGGGTTCTGCTAGTCCGTGGTGAGTAATCGCAGTCCTGATGTCTAGAAGTTATTTTCGGTCATAAGAGACGGTAGTGGCAACATTATGTACAAAATAAGCTTTTTTTAAAAGTTACAAACAACGCAAATAAACCGAACAAAAAAACACAATAGGTTGTAAAACGTCTGCCTTCCTCTCCGGCGCCATCTTACAGCTTCTTCCTCTTTCGAGTGTCTGTGTTCTTTTTCCCATCTTAATCTTTTATTTGTATTGGCCAGTCTGAGATATGGCTTTTTCTTTGCAACTCTGCCTAGAAGGCCAGCATCCCGGAGTCGCCTCTTCACTGTTGACATTGAGACTGGTGTTTTGTGGGTACTATTTAATGAAGCTGTCAGTTGAGGACTTGTTCTGTGAAGGGAGTAGTACACATCGTTTTACAAGATCTTCAGTTTCTTGGCAATTTCTCGCATGGAATAGCCTTCATTTCTCAGAACAAGAATACACTGACAAGTTTCAGAAGAAAGTTATTTGTTTCTGGCCACAAATGCTGATGCTCTAGATACTCAACTAGTCTAAAGATGGCCAGTTTTATATTGCTTCTTTAATTAGAACAACAGTTTTCAGCTGTGCTAACTAATTGCAAAAGGGCATTGTCATGATCAATTAGCCTTTTAGCTACATTAGTCATTTACAACATTAACAATGTCTACACTGTATTTCTGATAAATTTGATGTTATTTTAATGGACAAAAAAAATTGGAAATTTCTAAGTGACTCCAAACTTTTGAACGGTAGTGTATATCACTCAAATATTGTATAAAACAACAGGACGTGATATATTGAAGAGAAATACAAAACATACTGACTGTACTATGAATATACAGTACTTGATAGTGAGCTTGTGCGTGCGTGTGTGTGACTATGCATGTGTGTGACTATGCATGTGTGTGCCTGCGTGTGTGTGAATAACAGAGTTTATCAGCATGTGAGTGTGTTGTGTGTCCAGGTATGCCACTTTTGGCATGATTTTTTTTATTCACGGTCATTAAGATGCCTGATCTTTTTATTCGGGGTCATTAAGACTCTCTCTCTTTCTCTCTCCTCCCACCCTCTCCCTTTATTGCTCTCTCTTTATCTCTCCCTCTCTCCTCCCACCCACCTTCTCCATCTCTCTCTGTCTCCCTCTCTTCCCTTCTCTCTGTCTCTAGAGCTGTAAGCCACACAAGCGTTCAGTGTGTGGCAGTAACGGTAAGACATACCGCAACCACTGTGAGCTCCACCGAGACGCATGTCTCACCGGCCTCAAGATCCAGGTGGCCCACGACAGACACTGCCAGGGTGGGGAAAAAACATGCACATACTTTCTTGTTAACTTTGTGTGTGTATAGCACATGACTGACCTCTATTGCTATCTGATGCCTATGTACTCAGGGGCATAATCTCTGGTTGTCATGACACAGTCAGTAATACGTGTGAGCTGTCAGGTCAGCTGTTGGCCATATAAGGCTATCCTATCATCATCCGACAGACAGGCAAAATATATGGTCCCAGGCTCATCTTCGATTTAGCTAGTGTTGAACTTTGAACCTATACGCCCAATGACCTCTTGTCTGTCTGTTGGCCTGGACATTGATCAGGTTGATGAATCCTCTCCTAGTGTCACAGAGAGGCCATCATGTCATGGTATCCATGGGCATTATTGGTTATTGTGGCAATGTGACAATGACATGATGAAAAACACTAGATGGGAAACAAACACTAGATATTGTAAAACAATGAAATAAAGCTGTTCTCTTTCTCTCTGTGTGTTCCTCTATTTTGTATCTCACTCTCTCTCACTCTCTCTCTCGCTCTCTCTCAATCTCTCTCACTCTCTCTCTCGCTCTCGCTCTCTGTCTTTGTCGTCTGCAGAGAAGAAAGCAGAGCATGCAGCCGCCAGCCCGGGTGAGTGAGTGTGACTTAGGAGATCTGTGTGCTCAGCCAATAAGAGCTCTGTATCTCAGCTCTTATTTCCTCTAGTCCTTATGGAGCTTTATCAGACATAGTACACCTCTCTCATAGCAATATCAGTGTTCTACTGATCTCTTATTGCACTTGTGATAAGCACTCTTCAGTTAACTGATAGGGAGTGTGCAGGGTTAGGGCTCAGGACTGTACATTTGGGCACATAATGAGCTGGGAGGTACTGGTGTGCTCTGGACAGAACAGGGATTATGTGCATTCCCTTTACCATACTATAGATTGTCAAAATGGCTAGAGTACCTGTTAGATTGTGGATTTTGACTGTGTCACATCTCGCTCTCTCTCTCTCTCTCTCTCTCTCTCTCTTTCTCTATGGCTCTGTCCCCCCCTCTCTCTCTCACTCGCACACCCCTTCTCTCTCTCTCTCTCTCTTTCTCTCTCTCTCTCTCTCTCTCTCTCTCTCTCTCTCTCTTTCTCTATGGCTCTGTCCCCCCCTCTCTCTCTCACTTGCACACCCCTTCTCTCTCTCTCTCTCTCTCTCTCTCTCTCTCACACCCTCTCTTTCCTTCTCTCTCTGTCTATCTCTCTCTCTCTCGCTCACACACACACACTCAACCCCCCCCTCTCTCTCAACCCCCCTCTTTCCTTTTCTCCCTCGGTCTCTCCAGTGGTGTGTTATGTAGCAGATCGTAATGAGTTGAGGCACCGTGTGATCCAGTGGCTGCAGACTGAGGTGGTCCCAGACGGCTGGTTTGTCAAAGGCTCGAACTTCACTGAAATCCTGGTGAAATACTTCAAGGTGTGTGTGTGTGTGTGTGTGTGTGTGTGTGTGTGAAACAAGCGTTTCAGTTGTGATATCTGTTCTATGAAGTCCGAAACTATGAACTTGAGACGTGTTTTATAGACACAGCTTCATATGTTTTGGACCATATGGAAAATGAATTAGTCATACTGATAAACGTTGTCTTCACCTTCCACATAGCATTTGTCATCAGCTGTTACAACTAGGAGAGGTGACTGGAAACTAGAGGTCGACCGATTATGATTTTTCAACGCCGATACCGATTATTGGAGGACCAAACAAGCCGATACCGATTAATCGGACGATTCTTTTTTTTATTTGTTGGTAATAATGACAATTACAACAATACTGAACGAACACTTATTTTAACTTAATATAATACATCAATAAAGTCAATTTAGCCTCAAGTAAATAATGAAACATGTTCCATTTGGTTTAAATAATGCAAAAACTAAGTGTTGGAGAAGAAAGTAAAAGTGCAATATGTGCCATGTAAGAAAGCTAATGTTTAAGTTCCTTGCTCAGAACATGAGAACATATGAAAGCTGGTGGTTCCTTTTAACATGAGTCTTCAATATTCCCAGGTAAGAAGTTTTAGGTTGTAGTTATTATAGGAATTATAGGACTATTTCCCTCTATACCATTTGTATTTCATATACCTTTGACTATTGGATGTTCTTATAGGCACTTTAGTATTGCCAGTTTAACAATATAGCCTCCGTCCCTCTCCTCGCTCCTCCCTGGGCTCGAACCAGCAACACAATGACAACAGCCACCATCGAAGCAGTGTTACCCATGCAGAGCAAGGGAAACAACCACCCCAAGGCTCAGAGCGAGTGAAGTTTGAAAGGCTATTAGCGCGCGCTAACTAGCCAGCCATTTCACTTCGGTCACACCAGCCTCATCTCGGGAGTTGATAGGTGTGAAGTCATAAACAGCGCAATGCTTGACGCTACTGGAAACTATTGGGTCTTCACAGGAGGGACACC
Source organism: Oncorhynchus mykiss (assembly GCF_057628025.1). Taxonomy (NCBI): domain Eukaryota; kingdom Metazoa; phylum Chordata; class Actinopteri; order Salmoniformes; family Salmonidae; genus Oncorhynchus; species Oncorhynchus mykiss. Next base: position 79,716,110 of record NC_143024.1, read on the forward strand.
CCTTAACCTTCAGCCCCTCTCTCACACTGGCCAGCCTATGGTCTCCTGTACCCACCACCCCATATCACAAATCACATACCACCCATCTTCATTCCCTTACACTCTCAGACTGGCAGTGTGCTGATCTAAACACTCAGAGGGGAACCTCTATCCCTCCATCCATCCCTTCATCCACCCTCTCTTCCTTTCCACCCTAAATCATCAAAGCTACCTCAGACACTGCCTGATCATTTATGTGACAGCCATCTCAGTCATGTTAGTGGACAGCCGTAACTCTCCTTAATGATCGTCCTCATCCTGTGGTGAAGGACCCCTGGCCCTGCCACTCTCCCATTGGCTCAGAGAGGGCCTTAAAGAGGAATTGCCGTCAATGTTCAGAAAATATTAATTTATCTCCACTGGTTACTGTTTCTTCTACACACATGGAAACATGAGAAAGATTCATGCGATATCAAAACACCATTGTTCTCCTGTCTCCTCCAGTCTCCTCATTTGTCTGAGAGTTCCATTAACTCTCCACAAAGACAGAGCACAGTGATATAATGGAGCTTTTAGTATACAGTGCGTTCGGAATGTATTCAGACCCCTTGACTTTTTCCACATTTTGTTACATTACAGCCTTATTCTAAAATGGATTGAATAAAATACATTTCTCAGCAATCTACACACAATACCTCATAATGACAAAGAGAATACAGCTTTTTTGAAATGTATTAAATGTATTTAAAAAAAAACAGAAACCTTATTTACACAAGTATTCAGACCCTTTGCTATGAGACTCGAAATTGAGCTCAGGTGCATCCTGTTTCCTTTCATCATCCTTGAGATGCTTCTACAACTTGATTGGAGTCCACCTGTGGTAAATAAAACCTGTCTATATAAGGTCCCACAGTTGACAGTGCATGTCAGAGCAAAAACCAAGCCATGATGTCGAAGGAATTGTCCGTAGAGCTCCGAAACAGGATTGTGTTGAGGCACGGATATGGGGAAGGGTACCAAAACATTTCTGCAGCATTGAAGGTTCCCAAGAACACAGTGGCCTCCATCATTCTTAAATGGAAGAAGTTTGGAACCACCAAGAATCTTCCTAGAGCTGGCCGCTCGGCCAAACTGAGAAATCGGGGGAGAAGGGCCTTGGTCAGGGATGTGACCATTGTTCACTCTGACAGAGCTCCAGAGTTCCTCTGTGGAGATGAGAGAAACTTCCAGAAGAACAACCATCTCTGCAGCACCACCAATCAGGCATTTATGGTAGAGTGGCCGGACGGAAGCCACTCCTCAGTAAAAGGCACATGACAGCCCTCTTGGAGTTTGCCAAAAGGCACCTTAAGACTCTTAGACCATGATAAACAAGATTCTCTGGTCTGATGAAACCAAGATTGAACTCTTTGGCCTGAATGCCAAGCGTCACGTCTGGAGGACACCTGGCACCAACCGTACGATGAAGCATGTTGGTGGCAGCATCATGCTGTGGGGATATTTTTCAGCAACAGGGACTGGGAGATTAGTCAGAATCGAGGCAAAGATGAACGGCGCAAAGTACAGAGAGATCCTTGATGAAAACCTGCCCCAGAGCGCTCAGGACCTCTGACAGGGGCGAAGTTTCACCTTCCAACAGGACAATGACCCTAAGCACACAGCCAAGACAACGCAGGAGTGGCTTCGGGGAAAGTCTCTGAATGTCCTTGAGTGGCCCAGCCAGAGCCCGGACTTGAACATTGTGTTTAGATTGATCAGAGGGGGGGAAACTATACATTTTAGAATAAGGCTGTAATGTAACAAAATGTGTAAAAAGTCAAGAGGTCTGATAACTTTCCGAAGGCACTGTAGTCTCTCTCTCTCTCTATATATATATATATATATATACATACATACATACATACATACATACATACATACATACATACATACAGTGGGGCAAAAAAGTATTTAGTCAGCCACCAATTGTGCAAGTTCTCCCACTTAAAAAAGATAAGAGAGGCCTGTAATTTTCATCATAGGTACACTTCAACTATGACAGACAAAATTAGGAAAAAAATCCAGAAAATCACATTGTAGTATTTTTAATGAATTTATTTGCAAATTATGGTGGAAATAAGTATTTGGTCACCTACAAGCAAGCAAGATTTCTGGCTCTCACATACCTGTAACTCCGTCTTTAAGAGGCTCCTATGTCCTCCACTCGTTACCTGTATTAATGGCACCTGTTTGAACTTGTTATCGGTATAAAAGACACATGTCCACAACCTCAAACAGTCACACACCAAACTCCACTATGGTCAAGACCAAAGAGCTGTCAAAGGACACCAGAAACAAAATTGTAGACCTGCACCAGACTGGGAAGACTGAATCTGCAATAGGTAAGCAGCTTGGTTTGAAGAAATCAACTGTGGGAGCAATTATTAGGAAATGGAAGACATACAAGACCACTGATAATCTCCCTCGATCTGGGGCTCCACGCAAGATCTCACCCCGTGGGGTCAAAATGATCACAAGAACGGTGAGCAAAAATCCCAGAACCACACGGGGGGGGGGGGGGGGGACTTAGTGAATGACCTGCAGAGAGCTGGGATCAAAGTAACAAAGCCTACCATCAGTAACACACTACGCCGCTAGGGACTCAAATCCTGCAGTGCCAGACGTGTCCCCCTGCTTAAGCCATTACATGTCCAGGCCCGTCTGAAGTTTGCTAAAGAGCGTTTGGATGATCCAGAAGAAGATTGGGAGAATGTCATATGGTCAGATGAAACCAAAATATAACTTTTTGGTAAAAACTCAACTCGTCGTGTTTGGAGGACAAAGAATGCAGAGTTGAATACAAAGAACACCATACCTACTGTGAAGCATGGGGGTGGAAACATCATGCTTTGGGGCTGTTTTTCTGCAAAGGGACCAGGACGACTGATCCGTGTAAAGGAAAGAATGAATGGGGCCATGTATCGTGAGATTTTGAGTGAAAACCTTCTTACATCAGCAAGGGCATTGAAGATGAAACGTGGCTGGGTCTTTCAGCATGACAATTATCCCAAACACACCACCCGGGCAATGAAGGAGTGGCTTCGTAAGAAGCATTTCAAGGTCCTGGAGTGAATTAGCCAGTCTCCAGATCTCAACCCCATAGAAAATCTTTGGAGGGAGTTGAAATTCCGTGTTGCCCAGCAACAGCCCCAAAACATCACTGCTCTAGAGGAGATCTGCATGGAGGAATGGGCCAAAATACCAGCAACAGTGTGTGAAAAACGTTGTGAAGACTTACAGAAAATGTTTGACCTCTGTCATTGCCAACAAAGGGTATATAACAAAGTATTGAGATAAACTTTTGTTATTGACCAAATACTTATTTTTCCACCATAATTTGCAAATAAATTCATAAAAAATCCTACAATGTGATTTTCTGGATTTTTTTTCTCATTTTGTCTGTCATAGTTGAAGTGTACCTATGATGAAAATTACATGCCTCTCTTGCACAATTGGTGGCTGACTAAATACTTTTTTTGCCCCACTGTTTATACTGTATATACAGTATGTCTGTCAATCTCTCTATAGAATATAACTCTGACTGTTAAAGATGTATCCCTTCAAGAAGCTTTAATTCGAGGATGGCTCTACACTGTAATGGAAAACTATAATTTATACTGTAATTCTGGGTATTATCAACTGTAAAATACTGTGAAAGCATTATACTGCAGCATACTGTAAAGTATGATGCATTGTGGGAAAATGTAGTGGGCGGGAAATAGTTTCTGTATTTCAAGTAGTACTGTAATTCCACCCCACAGAAAACAGTACTGTACCTTAATTTTGGAGCGCCAAGAACATTTTGATCACTAATGGGTATTGTTGTTTTTTGAGGTTCCCTTTGCAAGATGCCTTATTTGTTGAACCCGTTAATGTGAGTGCTGTACCAATGTAACTCATGTGTTTATAGTGCCCCATCAATTTAAAATGTAGAAGGGATAGAGTGCAGTGGCAAGTCTTAAACCTTTGGTCTGTTTTGCCAAGTAATTGCTGCCAGTTTGGACGCCTTTGTTACGGCCTCTTGTGGAAGTGATATAAATCACCAAATAATAAATGATATGCTGTACTGTGTAAATACATTACCTTGTAGACAACCTTTCACCAATTCCATGTAATTCCAGTAAAATACTGTGAAATCTCCCCCACAATTACTTTCATTCATTAGTTCATTAATTTATTCATTATGATTACATTAGCATTTACTTTTTTACATTGCAATACAGTACATTGGATGTATTCAACTATGTCATTACACAGTACTTGCTTTACTATTGTATTTAGATTACAGTAGGTATACTGCACTATGAAATACAGTGTCTTACTTACCGATAGCTGTCTGTAAGTTACTGTCAAATTCACTTCAACCCCTTTACAGTGTAGGGTTGTCAGGTGACCGATGACCACTGGTGATGACCGCCACAGACAGTCTCAAAGTGCAAAGTTCACTGTGGATTAGCAGTCTTGGAAGGAGAGTTTTTATCAGGTAGAGGGAGATATTTAGAAAATGATTGAGAGAGGAACTGATATGACCAGAAGAAAAGTGAGAGTGTGGGGGGGGGTTATGCTTAAAGGCTAAAATATATGTATTATTATACCCAATCCCCCCCACTCTCACTTTTCTTCTGGTCATATCAGTTGTTAGGTTTTCTGGTTATTATTCACTTTTATGATTTTATATTGGCCTACAGAGGCCCATGACACTCTTCTATTCTCCATTCCTACTAACTCTGCTAGTTTCTGTGTGCATGTGTGTGTGTACAGAACTACGACAATGGTGACTCCCTGCTGGACTCCTCAGAGCTCCTTAAGTTCATCCAACATAATGACTCCAACGTGGACATGCAGTCATATGCAGACCAGGAGAGCAACAAGCTGCTCAGGTCAGTGTGTGTGTGTACTTGTGTGCATGCTATTTCACCTTTATTTGTATATATACATACATTATCAGTCAAAGGTTTGGACACACCTACTCATTCAAGGGTTTTTCTTTATTTTTACTATTTTCCACATTGTAGAATAATAGTGAAGACATCAAAACTATGAAATAACACATATGGAATCATGTAGCAACCAAAAAAGTGCATTTTTATATTTGAGATTCTTCAAAGTAGCCACTCTTGATGATAGCTTTGCACATTATTGGCATTCTCTCAACCAGCTTCATGAGGAAGTCACCTGGGATGCATCTCAATTAACAGGTGTGCCTTGTGGAAATGTTTTCCTTCTTAATGCGTTTGAGCCAATCAGTTGTGTTGTGACAAGGTAGGTGTGGTATACTGAAGTCCAAGTCCATATTATGGCAAGAACAGTTCGAAGAAACAAAGTGAAACGACAGTCCTTCATTCAAGTGCAGTCACAAAAACCATCAAGCGAAATAAATGCTTCGTAGAGTTCAAGTAACAGACACATCTCAACATCAACTGTTTAGAGGAGACTGCGTGAATCAGGCCTTCATGGTCGAATTGCTGCAAAGAAGCCAGTACTAATGGACACCATTAACAAGAAGAGACTTGCTTGGCCAAGAAACACGAGCAATGGACATTAGACCGATGTAAATCTGTCCCTTGAGATTTTTGGTGTCTTTGTGAGATGTAGAGTAGGTGAACGGATGATCTTCACATGTGTGGTTCCCACCGTGAAGCATGGAGGAGGAGGTGTGATGGTGTGGGGTTGCTTTGCTGGTGACACTGTCAGTGATTTATTTAGAATTCAAGGCACACTCAATTAGCATGGCTACCACAGTATTCTGCAGCGATACACCATCCCATCTGGTTTACGCCAAGTGGGACTATCATTTATTTTTCAACAGGACAATGACCCAACACACCTCCAGGCTGTGTAAAGGCTATTTGACCAAGAAAGAGAGTGATGGAGTGCTGCATCAGATGACCTGGCCTCTACAATCACCTGACCTCAACCCAGTTGAGATGGTTTGGGATGAGTTGGATTGCAGAGTGAAGGAAAGGTCGCCAACAAGTGCTCAGCATATGTGGCAACTCCTTCAAGACTGTTGGAAAAGCATTTCAGGTGAAGCTGGTTGAGAGAATGCCAAGGGTGTGCAAAGCTGTCATCAAGGCAAAGGGTATCTACTTTGAAGAATCTCAAATATAAAAGATGTTTAGTTTGTTGAACACTTTTTTGATTACTACATAATTCCATATGTGTTATTTCATAGTTTGAATGTCTTCACTGTTATTCTACAATGTAGAACATTTTTAAAAATAAAGAAAAACCCTTAAATGAGTAGGTGTGTCCAAACTTTTGACTGGTGCTGTTTATATTTTTTATATATATATTTTTTAGCTCAGTAGACAGAAAAATATGACACTTTACAAAACAGGTAATTCACATTCTCATAGATCATCATATAATGTTTGCAGCCTGTCTACGTGTGGTGTAAATTTGAGCCATTTACATAACATACCGTAAATGTATATACCTATAAAGTACCTATATCATATACAGTATCGATATCATATTCTCAGCTGTACAGTAGAGGGTTTCTGAGGAGCTGGTGCTATATTAAGCCCTACTGTCCCTCTCTCTGCATTGAACCCTGTGTGACCCAGGCCTCCTGTGGGTGATCTTAACCTCACCTGTTCTGTACATGATCAGAGCCTGGGTTTCCACTGTGCTGCTCACTTGAGAAGTGTTGCAATGCTTCTGCAGGTTTGGAGATAAGAAGCTGATGTAAGAAGCTGATGTAAGAAGCTGATGTAAGAAGCTGATGTAATCAGCCACTTCTATTGCCCACACATGAGTAGGGCCCTGAGTTTTTACAGGCCATGTGACTTGACCGGGAAAAACTCTTGGTCCTACAAATGAAGCATTGAAAATAATATTCTGTGGGCAAAACATTCCATTAACTTCACTTTATCAAACACCCAGCACAGTCAAACACTATGCCCAATAACCATCTCAACAGCTATACAGAGCATTCGCAACATATTCAGACCCCTTGAATTTTTCCACATTTTGTCATGTTAAATAAAGCCTTATTCTAAAATTGATTAAATTGTTTTTTTCCCCTCATCAATCTACACACAATGCCCCATAATGACAAAGAAAAACTTGATTAAATTTTTTTTTAAATATAATTTATATAATAAAAAACACTGAAATATCACATTTACATACTGTAAGTATTCAGAACCTTTGCCCCAGTCTGAGGTCATGTGCACTCTGGAGTGGGTTTTCATCAAGGATCTCACTGAACTTTGCTCCGTTCATGTTTCCCTCGATCCTGATTAGTCTCATGATACTGCCACCACCATGATTCACCGTAGGCATGGTGCCAGGTTTCCTCCAGATGTGACGCCTGGCATTCAGGCCAAAGAGTTCAATCTTAGTTTCATCAGACCAGAAAATCTTGTTTCTCATGGTCTGTGAGTCCTTTAGATGCCTTTTGGCAAACTCCAAGCAGGCTGTTATGTGCCTTTTACTGAGGAGGGGCTTCCGTCTGGCCAATCTACCATAAATGCCTGATTGGTGGAGTAATGCAGAGATGGTTGTCCTTCTGGAAGGTTATCCCATCTCCACAGAGGAACTCTGGAGCTCTGTCAGAGTGACCATCGGGCTCTTGGTCACCTCCCTGACCAAGGCCCTTCTCCCCTGATTTCTCAGTTTGGCCGGGCGGCCAGCTCTAGGAAGAGTCTTAGTAGTTCTAAACTTCTTCCATTTAAGAATGATGGAGGCCACTGTGTTCTTGGGGATCTTCAATACTGCAGAATATTTTTTGATTGATACCCTTCCCCAGATCTGTGCCTCGACACAATCCTGTCTCGGAGCTCTACGGACAATTCCTATGACCCGATGGCTTGGTTTTTGCTCCGAAATGTACTGTCAACTGTGGGACCTTATATAGACAGGTGTGTGCCTTTCCAAATCATGCCCAATCAATTGAATTTACCACAGGTAGACTCCAATCAAGGTGTAGAAAGATCTCATGATCAATAGAAACAGAATGCACCTGAGCTCAATTTCGAGTCTCACAGCAAAGGGTCTGAATACTTATGTAAATAAGGTATTTCTATTTATTTATTTGCAAAAAAAATCTAAACTGTTTTTGCCTTTGATATTATGGGATATTGTATGTAGATTGATGAGGGGAAAAATGTATTAAATCCATTTTAGAATATTGCTGTAACGTAAAGAAAATGTGGAAAAAGTCAAGGGGTCTGAATAATTTCCGAATGCACTGTACTTAGCTATGAGTACAGTCAGTGAATGTGAACCTGTGTGTGTGTTTCTCTCTGCTCTTCCCAGGAGCCTATGTGTGGACGCTCTGATCGAGATGTCCGATGAGAACACTGACTGGAAGCTGAGCTTCGATGAGTTCCTCAACTGCCTGAAGCCCGGCTTCAACCCACCTGAGAAGAGTGAGCTCCCAGACACATGACCGTTGACTCAATGACTCTATGATGACAACACTGCACACCACTGCTGACACCACACATGTTTTTTTTCTCAGTACATTACACAAATACCTCTATATCAACCTCTTAGACACATGCAGTCAGCAGGCAGTATGTGTTTACAGTGCATGGGATTTACATATGTTAAATAGTAAATTCATTCACCACAACCATAGGCAAATCCACTGTAACTCACCCTAACATACTTGAAATTCACTGCAACAAAAACATCTCAATGTGATTTATTTACAGACAACTGTATTTTTTCTTGGTCTTTTGTACTGTACTAAGTTGATCAGAAGTTGTGCATTAATGATGTAGGGGAAAGTTCAGTGTGATAGGAAGAGCGGTTCTAGGAGAGAGCCCTATGACTTCCCTCACAGCTGCAGCACACATTCCAGTCCGGAACACAGAACCTACCCTGGGGCCTCACCAGAGCCAAAGTCATAGATAATAGAGTGCTTTAACATACTGTACACACAGTCTATATCCCTCTAGTGCTCTCTTTCTGCTGCGGACTACAGCACTACTCAACTGCACTAAATGTTTTATTTAGACATCTAGAACAAACCAACTCAAGTAAAACAGAGGATATTTAATCATTTCTGGTCACTTGAACAGACATTATTGTTAGGTACGGTGTGTATGCGAGGCACAAAATTCTATGTGCCCCCCTCTTCTGCAGAGTGTGCCCTGGAGGATGAGACCTATAAGGATGGGGCTGAGACACAGGTGGAGTGTAACCGCTGTGTGTGTGCCTGCGGCAACTGGGTCTGCACCGCCATGACCTGCAATGGTGAGGATAGGCACACCAGTATAGACACCCTGGCTCATCTACAAGTCACCTGAACCACATACTGGGCTTACAAATAAGAACTCAACACCTGTCTTTCTCTCTCTCCAATTGATCCTGTAATTTTTTCTTCCTTTGCATCTCTTTCTTAGATAAGACAGCGGTCGTCGAGGAGACCGGGGAGGCAGGGCAGGAGATGACCGAGGAGGAATGGAGCCTCCGTGTGGCAGAGCTCAACAAGCACCAGGTCAGCAACGGGATGTCAAAGTTCAAGGGACAGACCGGGCCGCCCTCCAATCTCCCCAGACATATGGGGTAGCTCTGGAATCTGTCTATAAACAGTTGGGCGAGTTGTGTGTGTGTGTGTGTGTGTGTGTATTGCTTTAGTTAAATTCACGGGGGAGCAGTTCTGGCTCTCCACAATAGCAGAGTCAGCGAGTTCATGTACTCTGTCCTCAAACAGAATATCTTCCAACAACAACTTACAGCCCTGTGGGCTGAATGTATTAATACAAAAAAGTTATCCAATATTGCAGTTAAGAACCGGTAGAGATCCCTACACAAGAGGAACTAGGGGACAGTCATTCTCCACACTGTGTAGAGTAAAATGGGGTATTGAGTGTGGCTATTTATTTGTAACTATCTAACTAGGGCTACATGGCATACAATTATTATTATCATTACAATATTTAACTCTCCTCCCACATATGCTTTCTCTCTCTCTTACAAAAACAGGAAACAGTGGAGAAGATGAAGGTCAGCACAAAGGAGGCCTAAGATGCCTAAAGAAGGAGGGCGTGAAGGAAAGAGAGAGAGAGAAAAGACTTCACTCTTCTTCCATTGATAAGGCCCTGTGTTGTTCCTGAATTTACTCATATGTTAATTATTATAGCTTTTTGTTTATGTGTGTTAGATGCAGGGCAGTCAAGAGTATTATTTGGGGAGTTTCTTGAGTTAAGTACTGTCTTCATGTTCTATTGTTTTACTGCACCCCTGCACTAGGAATGGGGCCATTTTTACTGCTGACTTTTTAAATATTGTTTTTCTATCTACACATTATAAACACAGTATTTGTTGTTATGTTTTATTTTTTTTGTAAAATAGCAAGCGGTAAATAGTTGGCGATGAGAAACATTTGAGATGTTTGGAGTGAATTGTTGGGACACCTTTCTCCATCAAGGAAATAAACTCACCTTTAAAGTCCTTTCAGATGTGTTAGAGAAATGTTGAGCAAGACCATGATAGTGTCTCATTGTAGGGGAAGGGGATGTCTTACTACTACTTGATACTACTTGACAAATGCACTTCTCCCTCCATGACTAGCAGCATAGTTTCAGGCCTTAGTGGATTGTCCCGTTTAGTTAGAATCCTTTGCTTTTTGGCAAATGTGTTTGCGTCTATGTACAATTTGTTATATGCTTGATTTGGAGATCATATGTGATTGCAATGGCTCCTGTGCTATATTCCGTCGGCTCTCTCTGGTGCTTGTTTTAGAAACGTTAAAGCGTAGATTGTAGAATGAAAGCAACTAGCACCAAGCACAGAGCTGAGTACAGCATGGAGAGAACTAAAACCAAAGCCTGACGATGACTAGGATGTTGATGTACGAACCCCTCCAGGCAAAGCATTTCTCTGGACCCAGCAACAACACTATACCTGTGCTTGTCAAATATCAGTCATAAGGATTAGCCTCGCTGTCAGCTAATGTAGCTTAGATGCATCTCTAACTCAGAGTGCATGCTTAAATAAAATAATGTGTGTCTGTAATGAAGGAGTGTTTTTGAGAGAGTGTGTACTGCCTACAATTGTGTGGTGGTGTGTCATATTTGTTTTGTTATGTTTTATTTGTCAAAAGTCCCACTTATCTTGAGAATCGTTTCTGGTTATATCAGTGCCTTAAAACCCAAACATAGGCCTGCAGAGACACTGTAGAGGTCGCGTGTCCTGCAACCTTTAAACCACAATTGGAATGGGCAAGACTATTCTTGGCAGAATTTTGGTATAGATTTTGGAGCTATGTGGTTTAGTCCTTGTTAAATGTTTGTGTAAAAGTTGAATAGCTAGGTTAAAACTAGGTTTATATTCTAAAATGAATGCAGAGTCTATAATGAATATGTATGTCAATAAAATAAAACCCATACAGTACTACAAATGTCTCAACCTCTCGTAAATGTGTGTGTATGTGTGTAGTGATGGGGAGGAAATGTATGTTACATACATATTGGGATATTTTTGGCGATATATCGTATCATATAAATTGGACAATTTCACAATATTATTATTTTTAGCTAGTTTGCTGTACCTGCACAAAAAGTCCAGTATTTCTCCTTCATAGCTTTGTTCCCCATCATCTTTTGTTCAATAAGGAGTCTATTTGATTTCACCAGTTTTATTTCCATGACTCATCAAAACTTGTTTTCTCGTGGCTCTATATTGTCCCTGTGCAGTCAGATGGTGAGCAATATGTTTGGAACATTAAATTGCAATAAAATCACAGTATAGAATCGCAGTACATATAGAATCCAAAGTATTGTGAGACTCGAGGGACATATCGTATCGGCACCTAAGTATTGGGATAATATCGTATAGTGAGGTCTCTGTCAGTGTTGTGTGAGTGCTTGTGTGTCTGTCTGTCTGTGATCCTTCATATCCAGACACTTCAATTACTCACATTCATGCGTCAGAGCTCAGTCTATACGAGAAGTGCTGCTGTTGTGGTTTTCTACAGAAACTCTGGCCTACATTCCATTGATATTGCTCCAAGAGGCAGTGTTCCAATGTCATCTAGTCCATACAGTGGCTGTAATTTGAGAACACCTTTTAAGTCCCTTAACATTCAAGCCTCTTGTGGTTTAATATGTGAACAAATGCCAAGTTTGTATAAAGTGCAAGGGCAGTGTGTTCCCAGGATAGTAAAAAAAACAATGTTATCTGGAAAAAGTCTGATAATTTCTCATGTCATGTGTTTACCTTGAGACAAGTCTGCCAGTGTTATCTTAGCACAGGTCACAGTGACCTACTGAAGATCAATTCATTCTTCCATTCGGTTATCTGGTCCGTACAGTGGCTGTAATATGAACATAGCTTTTAAGACACTTAACATTGTATTCTGCTAGGCAGCATTGTGTTTTATGATGGATATGGGTGACGTGAGATTGCTTTTATAACCAGTTGTGCAAGTCACATTTTTTTTTTAATCTACACACTCGTGGGCGTTCTTGCACAATGTAATACTACTGGATGATTGCATAATATCCAAGGGCAAGGGGACCAGGGGACCAGGGAGCAGACTGCAAATTGAGTGAATTACCACCGTCAACTTTTTCCCAGTTTTACTTAGTTAGGCACCAAGTACAACATTTATGCACCACGATTATTCTGTTTACTAGTAAACGGTGACAAACGTCGTACTCTATAACTAGATCAGATCCAACTTAGATAATGCATGTAAACCAATGAAAGGGTTAAATTAGGGCGGAACTACTACTGGCCAACCCCGAAACATGTACTATATATACACTAAACAGTTGCTTTGTTGTACCAGCCAGGTTCTGACAAATCACAGTGAGCTATTCTACACAATCATCTTTTCCCGACACAGGTTTATTTCTTTTCTGTCAGATGCAGTTGTAGCCCACTGCTTGGGAATACATTCTTAGCGACAATGTGGGTCGCCACCGTTCGGCTACTTCAAGGAATATTGATTTGAAACAGACGGAAACTCGGGGCCATTGGACTCCCATAAAGAGCAACCCCACGTTGTTCAGAATATTGAACAGTATCCTACACTGCGAAATGGATTTGCATGAAGGAGCCGCAAACGGTCATTGTGAGGGTGTTTTAGACCTGTCACGTCGGAATTTGAACAGTTTGAGCTTGGTCAATATCAGCGAGGGGCGAAAGAGGGACACCAAGCAGTTGTATCTAAGCTTCAATCGATTGGCCTCGCTGTCCGGATCAGTTTGCATGTTTTCCAACCTCGAGTTTCTGGACATTAGCAACAACGGACTATCGGTCATCTGTGAAGACATTACTCGGTTAACCAAGCTCAGAACACTAATATCCAAGAACAACCGTCTGGACGAATTCTCGCTGCCTAAGGAGTTTGGATCTTTGCCGTTGGAGGTGTTGAATCTAAGTGGCAATCGATTTGAGGAGATGCCAGCGCAGTTCATGAAGTTGCAGCGGCTACAATCACTTTCCCTTGGGGGAAACAGATTACAAAGTATTCCTGCAGAAATAGAAAACTTAACCAGGTATGTAGACTACATAACTTGACGTGCACGGCCTCGCCAGCTGCAAAAGGAAGTGATGGGTCGTTCGCAAACGAACGGATCTTCTTGTTGAACGTCGAGGACCGAATCGTATTAGTGAAAGAGCTGTCCATTTGACTCGCCGAGTTGCATACTCCGTTTGAGCTCAAAACGTTTTTCTGCAAAGTTTCAAACGAAGTATCTAGAGGGTGACACAAATAGTGGTGAGAGCGCGTGAGTCTGGTCCACGCAGTTGTTGTTTTTTTCAGTGCATTTTTGGGGGGCAACTTCCTTTTCAGGCTATCTAACAGTGTGGCCAGTTAAACGTGTATTTCAATGCGAATTTCACAATCCGACATAATGGTAGCCTACTTGGCTTTACATTGGCGATTTGCATTTGTTTCGTGGTTCCAGGTCGATTTAAGCATTTTGAACAAAGAGCCGTCTGGGAGCCAAATGAATCGGCTCTTCTACGTGAACGGAGCCAAATGAGCTGGCTCACGGAAACCGTTGAATGCCCATCACTATATAGCTACAGCGTGGTCACATTAGCTTGTTACAATGTTGCAGTTCACCGTGGTTTCCACTAGATAGGCCCATAGCCAAATGTGACTGTGCGATCATAAAAGTTCAGGAAAACCAAACTTTGCTGCTTTTTTGTTGCTTAATTTAAGGTTTGGGTTATGCATAAAGTTAGCAGTGTGGCTAAGTTTAGGGTTAGGTTTAAATGCAAGCATTTTAAAATAGGCTGGGTTTATGATTGTGTGGCTGTAGTAACTTGTTACTATCGTTCCACAGTGATTGCATCACAACCTTTCACATAGTATCAGGCAGTTGACAATTTTGCTAACTATCACAATGACCAGCTTAGGCCTAGTGTGATAAGGTTTACGGGCGAAGAGTGAGTTCAGTGGGTACAGACCATTTCAACTGCCATTGCTGCTGGGAGTTTGGGTTGTTGTGAAGGCTTAAGTGATGCCATTACAACAATGCAGAGCGGTGGGAGCAAGCTGTGCTGTCTTGTAGCCTAATTCCATGGATGCTTACCTTTACAAAAACAATGCGCCCCCTTGATTGCCAGGACTATGGTTAAATGGATTTTAACATATCCTCACTCCTCCAGTAGGCTACTGTATCAGTACACTGAAGCAGACTTTAAATCCTAACCTGTAGGTTTTTCAGGAAATGAAAACGGTATACTATCACATCATGCAGATAATCACAATTACCATGCAATCAGGCCTTGACCAACACTGGGCCTGGGTTAGCCAGAATAGATTTTGACCCTATGCTTGCTTACAGCTGCACTGGGGGTCAGACAGGCTTCCTGTATAGATTAAAAGACAGCGGTGCCAGATCAGGCTCTGAAAATGTACCTCAATCCAGGGATGAGAAATGCATTGAACTAACTCTTGAATTGTCCCATTATCCCAACTGTTACATCGAGAACATCTGTAAAAATAAAAAAACAAGCCGTCATTAATTCTTCTCTCTCCTAATGGGAACTTGGAATACAACACATTTCTTATCCCTGGATTGTGGTACGTTTTCTGAACCATATCTCACACCAGCTCCGCAGTGTCTTAATCTAAACAGGAAGCCTGTCCGACCCCAGTGCAACTGTTATCAAGCTTAGGGTCAGGATCTATTCTGGCTAGGGTTGGGGCATGACTGACTGCCTAAGTTGCTCAGAGGAGGACATTAATATGGTTCATGTGGTGGGGTACACATTGCGCAGTATACACAGTAACAGCCTCTGGGATGACTAACTCTTACTCATCAATTACACACACACTCACTTCCACATAGTCAAGTCACACATGTATGCAGAGATGTCATGACACACATTCAAGCCTCTCGTGGTTTAATCTGTGAAGAAATGCCAAGTTTGTATAAACTGCAAGGACAGTGTGTTTCCAGATAATTGTTTTTTACTATCCTGGGAACAGTCTGTATTTCTCATGTCATGTGTTTACGCTGAGACAAGTCTGCCAGTGGTATCTTAGCACAGGTCACAGTGACCTACTGAAGATCAATTCATTCTTCTATCTACCCCAGCCCCCATACAGGTCACATTCTTCTGATATCAGTGAGCACAGTTTAGGATCTGACTATATAGCCAATTAACATTATAAAAGAGAAGGCATTGTAAAGTCAGATCAGTGGAACTGGGATGTGGGTCATGTCAAGCGGTATTAAACAGTAGTCTATTTATAGACTAACCAAAGATAAGTGTGTAAGTACTTTGACTTCAGCTGCAATAGATCCTGATTGGCTTTAATAGTTCACTAACCCTGACCCTATTGGCTGACTGTCATCAACTGATTTGATCATTGCTTTTTAGTGACATAACATACTTTTTATATGGGCAAATAAAATTACTAGGAAGATGTAAAACTTTCCTTTTTGTTCTACGCCTGAGGATGGTTTTAACCTTCCAGATTTGCATCAACTCACCACCCAGGGCTGTTACTTGGGACATATAGTTAAATACACTGAAGAGGAACAATGGGTACATATTGAAGATGAGCATGTTCATACCCAGAATCCTTTGTCTATTTTCGAAGGATAAAGCAAAGAACATTAACAACTTCATAGTTATGAATACTATAACAATATGGAATTAAATTACAGGTTTTCTATCATAATTTCAATTTGAAATATTTTGGACATTAGAGCAAACTTGAGGGAATCTGATTTGGGTCAGAAGTATATTCCAATAATGGGTAAGCTATACAAAACCTTGCAGAGAGCCTCATTTATTCACAGTCTCTTAGAGGAAAAATAAACTATTGGAACCAAGACTTTTAAAAATAAGATATTGGCACAAGATGGAGGGAATGTTGGAACATAATTAACTAAATTAATTAATGATGAAATTTATGCTTATTCCAGTATAAACTAGAATTTATTATACAATTGCCAAAATTCCCAAATTCCACAGCACAACGTGTACAACTACAATGACTAAGTAATCCATGCCTTCTGGGAATGGTCTAAAGTCCAAACGGTATGGGTGGAGTTAGAAATGTGGCTGTCAGAACTATTAGTCTGCAAATTTCAAGCCATGGCATATGAGGATGCAGTAAGATACTTCTTCTTGTTAATCATCTTGAAATATGTTTTTACTTTAACACTGGAAATCAACCAATCCTCCGTTAACACAATGAAAAGGTCATGCATCATTATCTAAATGCTGAAAGTGCTTGGGCGTTGGAGAAAAACAAAATGGTGCAGTTTGAGGCCTTGTGGCGGAGAGTGGGGTGTGAGCATGAGGGTCTGGGCAGATGTGATGTAGTTTGTGTGATGTCATTTTGTAGGTGTCTGGTTTTTGTATTTTTTTGTAATTATTTTTTTATCCTACAAAGGAAAAAGTGGACTCATAGCTTCAAAATGGTATATTTCTACTGCTTTGAAAGTTGAAGGTGTAACCCCACTTGAGAAGAAAAAGGCCCAGTACATACAAAATGTATATTTTAAAAGAAGAAAAAAGTTAAAATGCAATTTGACACTGAGGTTGGAATACTACAGTAAACTTGTGAAAATGATGTTAATGCCTTTTTTATTGTAAGAGCTTTTTGAAAGGACTGCCTGAAATCTCGGCCAATTTTGGTGGGGGGGAGTTTTGGCCTTCCATGGTGACCTTCCATGGTGATGTCACCATGTGGTATATTTTGTTAATAGACCAATAAGAAAGTTTCAAATAAGGGTGGACAGTATCCAGATTTTCATACCATTTCTGTACCGTGCTGGGGAATACTGTATTACCAGAAGTGCACACAGGGGGCACTATAAAAATACTAATAATTATTCATATTTTTTTGGAGGGGTGTGCATAACAATTTAGGCATCAGGGATCTTGATCCAGGATGGGATTGAATGTCTCTGCTGTAACCCCAGGTCTCTAGTGATGCAGTGCCTTAGACCTCTATGCCACTCGGGAGGCCCCTTTCTGATCATTTTAATTGAAAATAATCAGTTATTTAATTGTTACCCAGAAACAGAACTCCAGGGGCCCCAGGGCTTGACTTCCAGGGGCCCCACCCGCCCGTGTGGGTTAACTGTACAGAGGAGGCCATTATGCGCCAATTACACAGAATGGCCTCCTCTGTCCCAGTTGCTGCTGTGTCATCATTTCTGCTGATGGATCACTCCCTGCATCTCCCTGTTTCTCTTTGCCTGCTGCTCCCTCTGTTCCTCTCTCTCTCTCCATTTTCCCAGTGTCCAGCTGTCCTTTCACTCGTTCTTCCTTTCAGAGAGAATGTGATAATGTGATAACACTTGAATGTGTACATTTTCGTTTTGAGATTTGTGGATAATACATTTATCTGATATTTTTCAAACTGCCTCAGTCAGTCATCTGTTTTGGATGGGACTACCCCACATGGTTGTGGTGTAGGCTAAGCAGCAGACATTTGATTACACTCGACCTAAACTTCACTCTAGCTATGAGAGAATGTTTGACTCATGCAGGCTAAAGACAGAGCTAGAAATTCCGGCACTTCTCTGTGGTATGTGTACAGTGTGTGTGTCTAGTGTCTTCCCTTTCAAACTGTTTGTTCAGCAGCTCCACTGCTCGAGCCCTTTGATGCCTTTCACTCACTCTGTTAACACATCGCTGTCACATACATGTCAACATGTGGGAACCCCAATGTAGTACTGATGTGGCAAAACATGGCTAGCCACATATGCACTTGGAACTGCCCAGTAAACAGTATGTTATGGTGTTTTTGATGTCCCAAAGACCATCTGGGTTCATGCTGTACTTGTTACTGTCATGTTAATTGTCACTTGATATGATGCTAAACATATTTAAACCTCTCTGTCAGTCTGGAGCTTCTGTATTTGGGTGGTAACCTGATCACATCTATTCCTCCTGAGCTGGCCAACCTGCCCTACCTCAGCTACCTGGTCCTGTGTGACAACCGCATCCAGGGTGTACCCCCGCAGCTCACCAGGTAACCATAACACTAACCCCATCTGGCGCATACTGCCACAGCTCACCAGTTAACCACAACACAACTGTAATATAACCCTAACACAATAATACTGCCACAAGACTGTGAGAACCCAACCATATTCAAAGCATACCTCCACAACTGGTTAACAGAACCACATCCATCGTGGACTATCATAACCTAAACAAAGTCTAGATTTTTGTCTATAATACTCATAACAATGACCATGCCCCCTCTCTCCCCTCAGGCTCCACTCCCTGCGTTCCCTCAGTCTCCATAACAACCTGCTGACCTACCTGCCCCGGGAGATTCTCAGCCTGGTCCACCTGCAGGAGCTCAGTCTCCGTGGCAACCCCCTAGTTGTGCGCTTCGTCAAGGAAATGACGTATGACCCTCCGTCGCTGCTGGAGCTGGCGGGACGTACCATCAAGAGCCGGAACGTTCCATACTCGCCCTGCGACATGCCCTGCCACCTGCTGCACTACCTAGACCTGGCCAGCAAGTGCCCCAATCCTAAGTGTGCCGGTACGTTTACTACACACTAGCTTCTCATTGGACTGTGTCTGTATTTCTGTACCTGTCTTTGTCTTGTCTGTATATAATGTATTGCGTGTCCTATTTTAGTGTGCTTATTTGATATCGTTCTGCTTTCTCTCTCCACAGGTGTGTACTTTGACTCATGCGTGCGCCACATCAAGTTTGTGGACTTCTGTGGGAAGTACCGGCTGCCCCTCATGCACTACCTGTGCTCCCCAGAATGCACCTCACCCTGCAGCTCCAACCCCCAGAGTGACGCAGAGTCAGAGGATGAGATCAGTGTGCCTGCTGACCGCCTGCAGAAGGTGCTGCTGGGATAGCAGAAAGTGGAGAGTCCTCTGGTCGTAACCATGATAAAGGAATGAAATCTGACCCCTCTGGTCTCTCGTGTGTGTGACGCTAGACTCACAGACACAAACACACATATGAGAGATGTCTTTAGAGGTGTGTGTCCCCGGGAACCTATTGACTGTCAGTAGCAATCTAAAATTGGGGGACAAATTGTGAGGGATCTCCTGGATAAGCATAGGAGGGCAGTAGAAAACATAATTATTGCCAACTCGCTATGTTAACCATTGAAAGGGGTTTTCATGATTTTCAAACACCATCACGCCTTTCCTGAGAACCAGGATATGAACAATGTGAGATTTCCAAGTGCCGGAAAAGTGTGACCCAGTACTCTGTGAAAGCTTTGTTTTCTCTCACACACAGGAAGTCGAGCTAGGTTGGCAGAGTGTGTATGGACACCTCACAGCACAATACACACATTTACTGTGAAAGGAGAAGACCTAACTAATCTGACAAGACACAATGAAAGTTGGTATTTCCAGCCCTGGGTTTTCTCTGAATATAGACCGTTATAGATGTATTTTGATCTGTGTGGGAACATTTACACAATGTCCCCAGAAGGTACATGTTCAAGGTGAACAGGTACTACAGTAGTTGGCCTTTAAAACATTATTAAGACTAAAAATGCTGGTCTATTGTTACAATACTATGAAGAAGTGAAATTAAATGGAAGGAACAGCAACAAAAAAAACATTACTTTTTGCACCCTGAAATATGTGACAATTCACCATTTGAGTTTGTCTTTTGTTTCCTGGAAGTGATTTTCTATTCGTGATCCTAAACCAATGTGAAAAAATCATATTTTTTTTGTAGCCTGTACTGCGCTTATACAAATCCATCGTTCTACTGTCTGACACACATTGGCTCACACTATTACAGTGCTTTTAATGAAGATAACTTATGGAATATAATATAGTACTCATACAGGTCGACGATCTGTACTAAAGTATGTGCACTTTTCCCCTTTAATATAGATTGTACAGTATATAATATCACTAATAAAGTTTGATTTGGATATGTAAAATGTGTGGGATATCTGAATGGTCACCTGCTATGGTGAGGTATAACGTGCAACATCAGCTGATCTGTCTAGTTAGCTTATAGTCCACATCCCGTATCTGCTGAAGCAATAATGACTTCTCCTCAGCTTCTGACGTCATCTTTTGCTATGTAGACTAAACTGTGTGGAAGAAGAATCAGTGAGCCTGTCATGCCAAATAGTTTTGTTTGACCACAAGTGTTCAGAGTTCAAAGTTCTGTGTCTGTCTGTCCTGCCCTCCTCATTCAGGCCTGGGATCGCTTTAACTCTGACCCCTTTATCTGTTCTCTCTGACACACTCATTTCACTGTGAGAAGCTGATGTGCTGACAGGGTTGTGCTCCGAGTGCTCTCAGTATCTGCTGGATATGAGTGTGATATGTATTTGAGATTTTATCCACCCCCATGATTCCTTCTCCCAACAGCAGGTATTTCAGAGCAGCTTACTTACTGTATGTTACATCAGCCAGGTGTGTGTGGAGCTGTTACATCTATTTCCTATGTCAGAGTGTGTGTGCGCTTGTGTGTGTGTCAGCTGCAATCCGAGACAGAGACGCTGAAGCGGCCATGACGAAACAGCCAGAGTGAATTAAACAAGGAGAGGAGATGAGCACTCTCACCAGCCAACACAGGTCAGGAGTGGACACTCACAGATCACAAGTCACAACTCTGATACTTTGAATACAAAACAGGGTAGTCTAAATCTTGAACTCAGAATTCCGAGCATAACTAAGAGCTTGGGACGAGTTGGATCTCTTCCATCAGCACAGCTGTGACGACTCTTGTCTGTCAGCAGTAAATGGAAGAGAAAGACCCAAGATCCACAGAGTACCAATACTCTGGACAACTGAACTGCCTGCTGAAGGTAAAGACAGATTGTGTGTGTGTGTACGTATAGTATGTACTGTATGCAGGCTAATTCCATCTGATGTCTGACATTAGGGTTTTTGCTCTGCATAGAGTCTATGCACAGTAGAGGTGATCTGTGGCTTAAAGAACAGTGGTTTGACAAGGCGGATTTTGATACCGTAAGCCTCATCACCTTTACTACACCATTCATTCAAATCAGCTCACCCTCAACACTATGACTTGGCTGCGTGTGCCTCAACTGACGAACATTCCTGACCTCACACGTGACGAACTTCATGTCTGTGCGTACGCACAAACACACGCATGCCCACTCACAAACACACACACGCGCACACTCCACTCAACACATGACGCCACACACTCCAGACCCTGACAATTGGACAATTGTCCTGGGATTAGCAGGGGACTGCTAATCTGCCGCCTCCGGGTTTCCTGGGGGAGGGGAGGTGGTGATGGAGGCACGAGGAGGGAGGGGCTTGATTGTCCACTGTTATGTAACCATGTTAGATCACCATGGTGATGAATAAATCATAGAAAAACATCTAAGATCACACCCCTCATCTCACTTCTGTCTGCACTCCTTTATCCTCCCACCTTTCTCTCTTGTTGCTTCTGCCTGCAAACTTCTTGTTCTACTCCTCTCTCCTAATCCATATTTTCTCTCTCCTCATGTCTTTTCCAGCACCTCTCAAACCTCTCCATGCTGTTCTAATTTATTATAACCTCTCTCCAATCACCTCTGGCTCTATCTGCCTCTGTTTGATGTGGGTCACGTTGGGCATTCTGGATCTGTGTGTCAATCCCCTTCATGTGGCCAGAAGCCCACTGCGAGAGAGGCCTCATTTGCCCCTTTAGTGGAGGCAATTCAGTTGCAGCATCAAGGAATAATATACACAACAGAGTGCAGGTCATCTAGGAACCTGGCAAAGCATGGAAGGGTTTCAGTGTTCCAGAGCTGGATTTGGGATCTGGGTTGCAAACAGGAAGCGTACATTATCAGGCAGATCTGGACATGCCACAGGGAATGGTCATGATCCCTGTTTGGGGAAGGTCAGGGCGGGGCTGGAGTGGAGAGGGGGTTGGTGGAAGTATGTGATGCCACATTCTGAAGAACAATCCATTTCCGCCTATCAAAGGCGGTGGATTAGGAATAGAGAGTGGAACTCAGCGGAAACCTGGCGCACTCTGGAATCAATGCAGCACAGGAAAGGGTTTATGATATGGCAGGAAATGGGCCTCAGGATTTCAAATCACAAAAACAAAGAATTTAGCACTGTCTTTTCTCACTTTATTTTGTCTTTGGCCCATTCATATACAGTAGCTCAGTTCTGGTTTACATTCAATGTAATGAGAAGTTGTGTTTTAGAACAGTTACAGAGACTGCCCAAGCACAGGGAGTTTCTCCAAGGACAGTGTTTCTAATTTTCTCATGATCTCTTTAGTCAAGTTCAATCTCTCACTGCTCTCCAATAACATTATTCTCTCCTCCCCACCCACCTTCCCCTCCCTCTCATACCCATCAACCCTCCCTCTCATACTCCTCCCATCCACCTGCTCCTCCTTAAAAGAAAATCAAGTTTTCAAAATATAGAAATCATCATCATGTTGCATTTTGCATTATATGATGGAAAACGAAGCATCATACGGGAAAGATTTCTGTATTTTGAAGTAAAGGAAATATATTGAAACAAATACTAAAAAATACACTATATGTATAAAAGTATGTGGACACCCCTTCAAATTAGTGGATTTGCCTATTTCAGCCACAC
This sequence comes from Oncorhynchus mykiss, assembly GCF_057628025.1. Lineage (NCBI taxonomy): Eukaryota > Metazoa > Chordata > Actinopteri > Salmoniformes > Salmonidae > Oncorhynchus > Oncorhynchus mykiss. Next base: position 79,739,108 of record NC_143024.1, read on the forward strand.
CCGTTGCTGACAGGTGTATAAAATTGAGCACACAGCCACAGTCAAACTTTGGCAGTAGAATGGCCCGTACTGAAGAGCTCAGTGACTCTCAACATGGCACCGTTATAGGATGCCACCTTTCCAACAAGTCAGTTTGTAAAATGTCTGCCCTGCTAGAGCTGCCCCGGTCAACTGTAAGTGCTGTTATTGTGAAGTGGAAACATCTAGGAGCAACAACGGCTCAGCCGTGAAGTGGTAGTCCACACAAGATCACAGAATGACAGCCGAATCTGGGTTTGGCGGATGCCAGGTGAACCCTACCTGCCCGAATGCATAGTGGTGGAGGAGGAATAATGGTCTGGGGCTGTTTTTCATAGTTTGTGCTAGGCCTCTTCGCTCCAGTGAAGAGACATTTATTTATATTTTTTTACCCCTTTTTCTCCCCAATTTCATGATATCCAATTGCTAGTTACAGTCCTGTCCCATCACTGCAACTCCCGTACGGACTCGAGAGAGGCGAAGGTCGAGAGCGCGATGGGACAAGAACATCCCTGCTGCCAAACCCTCCTCTAACCCAGACGACGCTAGGCCAATTGTGCGCCGCCACATGGGTCTCCCGGTTGCAGCCGGCTGCAACAGAGCCTGGACTTGAACCAGGTTTTCTAGTCGCACAGCTTGCATTGCGATGCAGTGCCACTCAGGAGGCCGAAGGGAAATCTTAATGCTACAGCATACAATCACATTCTAGATAACTCTGTGCTTCCAACTTTGTGGCAACAGTTTGGGGAAGGCCCTTTCCTGTTTCAGCATGACAATGCCCCGATGCACAAAGCGAGGTCCATATAGAAATGATTTGTCGAGATCGTTGTGGAAGAACTTGATTGGCCTGCACAGAGCCCTGACCTCAACCCCATCGAACACCTTTGGTGAATTGGAACGCCGACTGCGAGCCAAGCCTAATCGCCCAACATCAATGCCCAACCTCACTAATGCTCTTGTGGCTGAATGGAAGCAAGTCCGTGCAGCTATGTTCCGACATCTAGTTGAAAACCTTCCCAGAAGAGTGGAGGCTGTTATAGCAGCAAATAGTGGACCAACTCCATATTAATGCCCATGATTTTGGAATGACATGTTCGACAAACAGGTGTCCACATACATTTGGCCATGTAGTGTAGTTTTTAGGTGGAGTTTTCCTTTAACTCAAGCTGTCTCAAACTGCTCTGGTGCTGTTTCTCTATAAAATATTTAAACTCCTGGTAACCCGAGTATTGGTGCAATCAACCTGCTTTTATGGAACAACCCACCATCAACCTTCTTGGGGGAATCCGATAGTGATCTCTAAACAATGACTGAAACAGAGATGACTTCATCACTAGTGAGCTTCAATGGGGGGACTAACGTTGCGATAGTTGATCTGAGTGTTGAGGTCAAGACATTGATCTCAGAGGTTTTTGTCTGTTTGTGTTAGGATTCGCCTACTGCATTTCATCATTATGTGTCCAGTTGATGAATGGTCCACCCTCAGGAATTTGTTGGATAACTTGGCCATGCATCACAGATTACTGCCCACCCAACCCCTCTTTTTAAGCTGCTGCTACTCTCTGTTTATCATATATGCATAGTCACTTTAACTATACATTCATGTACATACTACCTCAATTGGGCCGACCAACCAGTGCTCCCGCACATTGGCTAACCGAGCTATCTGCATTGTGTCCCACCCACCACCCACCAACCCCTCTTTTACACTACTGCTACTCTCTGTTCATCATATATGCACAGTCACTTTAACCATATCTACATGTACATACTACCTCAATCAGCTTGACTAACCGATGTCTGTATGTAGCCTTGCTACTCTTATAGCCTTGCTACTGTATATAGCCTGTCTTTTTACTGTTGTTTTATTTCTTTACTTACCTATTGTTCACCTGATACCTTTTTTACACTATTGGTTAGATCCTGCAAGTAAGCATTTCACTGTAGGGTCTACACCTGTTGTATACGGCGCACGTGACAAATTAACTTTGATTTGATTTGATTTGAGTAATGCAGAGTTGATGAAGGATCCACCCTCAGGAATTTGTTGGATAACTTGGCCATGCATCACAGCAATGCAGAGTTGATGAAGGATCCACCCTCAGGAATTTGTTGGATAACTTGGCCAGGAATTACAGTCATGCAGAGTTGATGAGATCATGTTGCAGCTTGTCTGTTAAGTGCATGGTAACCAGCAACCATGTGACCCTCCATTAGTAGAGGTGTCACTATTAGATGGTCCACTAGCGTCAGCAGTCCCATGTTATATGCCCGATGGTCAGGTCAGCATGTACAGTGTAAAAACATTTCCCTGAAAACAGGGGCGGCAGTAAGGAGTCATTGATGTCAGTGAACAGCTCCACCTACTGTCCTACTGGACAGACACAATAGATGTGTTATTTGAGCAACACAGGATAACAGGAACACAGGATAACAGGAACACTGGATAACAGGAACACATGATAATAAGAACACAGGATAACAGAAACACTGGATAACAGGATAACAGGAACACAGGATAACAGGAACACTGGATAACAGGATAACAGGAACACTGGATAACAGGAACACTGGATAACAGGAACACAGGATAACAAGAACACAGGATAACAGGAACACAGGATAACAGGAACACTGGATAACAGGAACACAGGATGTTCTGATCTGACCAGATGTCACCAGTTCCTCTTAAAGCTGGGATCTCACAATATCACTCTAACTGCTTTCTGTCACACACACACACACACGCACACACACACACACACACACACACACACACACACACACACACACACACACACACACACACACACACACACACACACACACACACACACACACACACACACACACACACACACACACACACACACACACACACACACACATACACACACACACACAAACACACACACACACACACACACACAGGTCATATCAGTTTAAATAGGCCTGATGGTCCCTCAGATAGCTGGGGATCTGCCCAGGCTACCAATATGTTTCCAGTCCTCCTGACAATGACCACACACCTAGCACTGCAGGGAGGGAGGAAGGCAATAGAAGGAAACTGTGTGTGTCTGTGTGTGTCAGAGAAAGAGAGAGAGAGAGACTTTTGGGTGATATGGGTCATCTTGGATGGCATGCTTTGCATGTGGTTGAAGATAAACCTTACATTTAAACGTTGTCTCTCTCAATTAAATTCAATTTAACTGGCTTAATTTGAAATGTTTACATTGCCAAAGCAAGTGAAATAGATAATAAACAACAGTGAAACAAAAAATGTAATATGAACAGTAAACATTGCACTCACAAAAGTTCCCAAATAATAAATATATTATATATTTGTCACATGCACAGAATACAACAGGTGTAGGTAGACCTTACAGTGAAATGCTTGCTTACAATCCCTTAAGAAAATACCTAAAAAAAAAGGACGGTTGAGCTAACGTAGGCTAATGTGATTAGCATGAGGTTGTAAGAAACAAAACAAAAATCCCAGGACATAGACATGTCTGATATGGGCAGAAAGCCTAAATTCTTGTTAATCTAACTGTCCAGTGTACAGTAGCTATTACAATGAAAGTATACCATGCTATTGTTTGAGGAAAGTGCACAGTTATGAACTTGAAAAGGTTTTAAAGAGCAGCAGTAAATCACAATAGCGGGGCTATATTCAGGGGGTACTGGTACAGAGTCAATGTGGAGGCTATATTCAGGGGGTACTGGTACAGAGTCAATGTGGAGGCTATATTCAGGGGGTACTGGTACAGAGTCAATGTGGAGGCTATATTCAGGGGGTACTGGTACAGAGTCAATGTGGAGGCTATATTCAGGGGGTACTGGTACAGAGTCAATGTGGAGGCTATATTCAGGGGGTACTGGTACAGAGTCAATGTGGAGGCTATATTCAGGGGGTACTGGTACAGAGTCAATGTGGAGGCTATATTCAGGGGGTACTGGTACAGAGTCAATGTGGAGGCTATATTCAGGGGGTACTGGTACAGAGTCAATGTGCGGGGGCACCGGTGTCAAGGTAATCGAGGTAATATGTGATATGTAGGGAGAGTTATTTAAGTGACTATAAATAGATAACAACAGAGAGTAGCAGCAGCATTCTGGGGGATGGGGTTAGGCAATGCAAATAGTCTAGGTGATGCAACCCGTCAGGATGCTCTCGATGGTGCAGCTGTAGAACCTTTTGAGGATTGGAGGACCCATGCCAAATCTTTTCAGTCTCCTGAGTGAGAATAGATTTTGTCATGCCCTCTTCACCACTGTCATGGTGTGCTTGGACCTTGTTAATTTGCTGGTGATGTGGACGCCAAGGAACTTGAAGCTCTCATCCTGCTCCACTACAGCCTCGTCGATAAGTGCTCGGTCCTCCTTTTCCTGTTGTCTACAATCATCTCCTTTGTCTTGCACCACAAGGTCAGGTCTCTGATCTCCTCCCTATAGGCTGTCTCATCGTTGTCGGTGATCAGGCTGCTGATCACTGTTGTGTCATCAGCATACTTAATGATGGTTTTGGAGTTGTGCCTGGCAGTGCAGTTATGAGTGAACAGGGAGTACAGGAGGGAGCTGAGCACGCACCCCTGAGGGGCTCCCGTGTTGAGGATCAGCGTGGCGGGTGTGTTGTTACCTACCCTTACCACGTCGGGGCGGCCCGTCAAGAAGTCCAGGATCCAGTTGCAGAGGAAGGTGTTTAGTCCCATGGTCCTTAGCTTAGTGATGAGCTATGAGGACACTATGGTGTTGAACGCTGAGCTGTAGTCATTGAATAGCATTCTCACATTGGTGTTCCTTTTGTCCAGGTGTGAAAGGGCAGTGTGGAGTGCAATAGAGATTGCATCATCTGTGGGTCTGTTGGTGCGGTATGCAAATTGGAGTAGGTCTCTGGGATAATGGTGTTGATGTGACCAGCCTGTCAAAGCATTTCATGGATACAGACATGAGTGATACGGGTCGGTTGTCATTTAGGCAGGTTACCTTAGTGTTCTTGGGCACAGGGTCTATGGTGGTCTGCTTGGTATTACCAACTCAGACAGGGAGCCAGTTGGTCAGCGCATGCTCGAAGTACACGTCCTGGTAATCCGTCTGGCCCTGCGACCTTGTGAATGTTGACTTGTTTAAAGGTCTTACTCACATCGGCTGCAGAGAGTGTGATCACACAGTCACCTGGAACAGCTGATGCGCTCATGCATGTTTCAGTGTTACTTGCCTCGAAGCGAGCATAGAAGTCATTTAGCTCATCTGGTAGGCTTGTGTCCCTGGGCAGCTCTCAACTGTGCTTCCCTTTGTAGTCTGTAATAGTTTGCAAGCCCTGCCACATCCGACGAGCATCAGAGCCGGTGTAGTACGATTCAATCTTCGTCATGTATTGATGTTTTGCCTGTTTGATGGTTCGTCGGAGGGCATAGCGGGATTTCTTGTAAGTTTCTGTGTGTGTCCCTTCTTGAAAGCAGCAGCTCTATCTTTTAGCTCAGTGCGAATGTTGCCTGTAATCCATGGCTTCTGATTGGGGTATGTACGTACAGTCACTGTGGGGATGACGTCCTCAATTAACTTATTGATAAAGCGAGTGACTGATGTGCTGTACTCCTCAAGAATCCCAGAACATATTCCAGTCTGTGCCAGCAAAGCAGTCCTGTAGTTTAGCATCTGCTTCACCTGGCCACTTTTTTATAGACCGAGTCATTGGTGCATCCTGCTTTCATTTTTGCTTGTAAGCAGGAATCAGGAGGATAGAATTATTGTCAGATTTGCCAAATGGAGGGCGAGGGACAGCTCTGCATGCATCTCTGTGTGTGGAGTACAGGTGGTCTAGATTTTTTTTCCTCTGGTCTCACATTTAACATCAACATCATAGCTTAGGCAGTAGGACGCTCTCTCATCCATTTATATGCAGATGATACAGTCTTATACTCCGCTGGACCCTCCCCAGATTTTGTGTTAAATGCTCTATAACAAAGCTTTCTTAGTGTCCAACAAGCTTTCTCTACCCTTAACCTCGTTCTGATCACCCCCAAAACAAAGGTCATGTGGTTTGGTAAGAAGAATGCCCCTCTTCCCACAGGTGTTATTACTGCCTCTGAGGGTTTAGAGTTTGAGGTAGTCACCTCATACAAGTACTTGGGAGTATGGCTAGATGGTGAACTGTCCTTCTCTCAGCACATATCAGAGCTGCAGGCTAAAGTTAAATCTAGACTTGGTTTTCTCTATCGTTCCTCTTTTGCCCCAGCTGCCAAACTAACCATGATTCAGATGACCATCCATGCTAGATCACGGAGACATAATTTATCGATCGGCAGGTAAGGGTGCTCTTGAGCGGCTAGATGTTCTTTACCATTTGGCCATCAGATTTGCCACCAATGCTCCTTATAGGACATATCACTCCACTGTAAACTGGTCATGTCTGTACACCCGTCACAAAACCCACTTTTTGATGCTTATTTATAAAACCCTCTTTGGCCTCACTCCCCCCTATCTGAGATATCTACTGCAGCCCTCATCCTCCACATACAACACCTGTTCTGCCAGTCACATTCTGTTGAAGGTCTCCGAAGCACACACATCCCTGGGTCGCTCTTTTCAGTTCGCTGCAGCTTGTGGCTGGAACGAGCTGCAACAAACACTCAAACTGGACAGTTTTATCTCAATCTCTTCATTCAAAGACTCAATCATGGACACTCTTACTGACAGTTGTGGCTGCTTTGTGTGATGTATTGTTGTCTCTACCTTCTTGCCCTTTGTGCTGTTGTCTGTGCCCAATAATATTTGTACCATGTTTTTTGCTGCTACCATATTGTGTTGCTACCATGTTGTTGTTATGTTGTGTTGCTACAATGCTGTTTTGTCATGTGTTGCTGCCTTGCTATGTTGTTGTCTTAGGTCTCTCTTTATGTAGTGTTGTGTTGTCTCTCTTGCTGTGATATGTGTTTTGTCCTACATTTATATTGTATTTATTTATTTATTTTAATCCCAGGCCCCCATCCCCGCAGGAGGCCTTTTGCCTTTTGGTAGGTCATCATTGTAAATAAGAATTTGTTATTAACTGACTTGCCTAGTTAAATAAAAGTTAAATAAAAAATAAAAACATGCTGATAGAAATTAGGTAAAACTGATTTAAGTTTCCCTGCATTAAAGTTCCCGGCCACCGGGAGCGCCGCCTCTGGATGAGCATTTTCCTGTTTGCTTATGGCAATATACAGCTCATTGAGCGTGGTTTTAATTCCAGCATCGGTCTGTGGTGGTATGTAGACAAATACAGATAAAAACTCTCTAGGTAGATAGTGTGGTCTACAGATTATCATGAGATACTCTACCTCAGGTGAGCAAAACTTTGAGACTTCCTTAGATATCGTGCACCAGCTGTTGTTCACATATATGCATAGGCCCCCGCCCCATGTCTTACCAGAGGCGGATGTTCTGTCCTGCTGATGGAGTGCATAACCCTCCAGCTGTATGTTCTTAATGTAGTTTCCCACTAAATCTCAGTTTCCTTCTCCAGCAAATCACAGAGATCTGGGCCTGGTTGGGTGTCTGTAGTTGTATATCCCTCCCGTCCGACTCATTGAAGAAGAACTCTTTGTCCAGTTTGAGGTGAGCAATCGCAGTTCTGATGTCCAGAAGCTCTTTTCAGTCATAAGAGACTGTAGCAGCATCATTATGTACAAACCAAGTTATGAACAACACGAACAAACAAACAAAATAGCATGGTTGGTTGAGAGCCGAGAAGACGGCAGCCCCCCCCTCCGGCGCCATTGTATTATGTCTATATACAGTGTTGTAAAGATGTACAAATAGTTAAAGTACAAAAGGGAAAATAAATAAACATAAATATAAAAAAAAAAGCATTAAGCATTCTATGTGGTGTTCTTTGTTTTTGTATTTCTGTGTTTGGCCTGGTATGGTTCCCAATCAGAGGCAGCTGTTTATCGCTGTCTCTGATTGAGAACCATATTTAGGCAGCCTATTTTCCCACTTTGATTTGTGGGTAGTTGTTTTCTGTTTTGAGTTGCTGCACCTTACAGGACTGTTTAGTTTCGTTTACTCTCTTTGTTATTTTGTTTAGTGTTTCTGTTCTAATAAATATAACATGAACACTTACCACGCTGCGCATTGGTCCGATCCATCCTATTCCTCATCAGAAGAGGAAGAAAACCAATACAGAACTACCCACCACAACCGGACCAAGCAGCGTGGTAACCAGGAGCAGAGTGTTCTGGACTCCTGGACTTGGGAGGAGACATTGGACGGCAAGGGACCGTGGCCACAGGCTGGGGAATATCGCCGCCCCAAGGAAGAACTGGAGGCAGCGAAAGCTGAGCGGCAGCGATATGAGGTAAGGCAGCGCAACAGGCATGAGAGACAGCCCCCAAAATTTGTTTTGGGGGGCACACGGGGAGATTAACGGAGTCCGGCGATAGACCTGAGCCAACTCCCCGTTCTTACCGGAAGAAGCACAGTACTGGTCAGGCACCGTGTTATGCGGTCAAGTGCACGGTGTTGCCAGTACGCGCTCATAGCCCGGTGCGCTATAGGCCATCCCCCCGCAAGTGCCATGCGAGAGTAGGCATCCAGCCAGGGCGTGTTGTGCCAGCTCAGCGTGTTTGGTCTCCGGTACGCTGTTTCGGCTCAGGGTATCCTGCGCCGGCACTGTGTGCTGTGTCTCCGGGGCGCTTGGAGGGTGCAGTTCGCCCTATGCCTGCACTCCACCCGTGCCGGGCGAATGTGGGCATTGAGCCAAAGGGAGAGGTGCGAGTGGTATGCACCAGATCTCCAGTGCTCACCCACAGCCGGTTCAACCTGTGCCTGCACTCTGGAGGGTCCGGGCTAAAGTGGTCATCCAGCCTGGAGGAGTGGTGCCAAGGCTGCGCACCAGAGCTCCAGTGCTCCCCCACAGCCCGGTCCATCCGGTGCCTCCTCCATGCACCAGGCCTCCTGTAGGTCTCCCCAGCCTGGTGGGTCCTGTGGCAGCCCCACGCACCAGGCTGTCTTTCCGTCTCCTCCCTCCAGGTTCTCCCTCCTGTCTGGAGCTGCCAGAGCCGCCCTCCTGTCCGGAGCTGCCAGAGCCGCCCTCCTGTCCGGAGCTGCCAGAGCCGCCCATCAGTCAGGAGCTGCCAGAGCCGCTCGTTAGTCAGGAGCTGCCAGAGTCGCCCTTCACTCCGGAGCTGCTGGAGTCGCCCGTCACTCCGGAGCTTCCGGAGTCGCCCTTCACTCCGGAGCTGCCGGAGTCGCCCTTCACTCTGGCACTGCCGGAGTCGCCCGTCACTCTGGAGCTTCCGGAGTCGCCCTTCACTCCAGAGCTGCCGGAGTCGCCCTTCACTCTGGCACTGCCGGAGTCGCCCGTCACTCTGGAGCTGCCGGAGTCGCCCATCACTCCGGAGCTGCCGGAGTCGCCCTTCACTCCGGAGCTGCCGGAGTCGCCCTTCACTCTGGCGCTGCCGGAGTCGCCCGCCTGTCCGGCGCTGCCGGAGTCTCCCATCTATTCGGGGCCCGCTGCAAGGGTCCCCAATCCGAGGTCGGCGGCGAGGGTCACTGCTCCAAAGGCCCCGCTTAAATGGGCCAAGACTATGGTGGAGTGGGGTTCACGTCCCGTGCCAGTGCCGCCACCGCGGACAGATGCCCACCCATACCCTCCCCTATGGGTTTAGGTTTTGCGGCCGGAGTCCACACCTTTGGAGGGGGGGGGGGGGGGTTACTGTCACGTCCTGACCTTAGTTCCTTTTTTATGTCTCTATTTTAGTTTGGTCAGGGCGTGAGTTGGGGTGGGCATTCTATGTGGTGTTCTTTGTTTTTGTATTTCTGTGTTTGGCCTGGTATGGTTCCCAATTAGAGGCAGCTGTTTATCGTTGTCTCTGATTGAGAACCATACTTAGGCAACCTGTTTTCCCACTATGATTTGTGGGTAGTTGTTTTCTGTTTTGTGTTGCTGCACCTTACAGGACTGTTTCGTATTCGTTTACTCTCTTTGTTATTTTGTTTAGTTTTTCTGTTCTAATAAATATAACATGAACACTTACCACGCTGCGCATTGGTCCGATCCATCCTATTCCTCATCAGAAAAGGAAGAGAACCGTTACATATGGGTTGTATTTACAATGGTGTTTGTTCTTCACTGTTTGCCCATATCTTGTGTCTCTCTCTTGCTGTGTGTTTCTCTCTCAACTCTCTCTCTCCCCCAAAACATAGCTGTCAGTAGTCTACATGTGACAGTCCCTTGTCAGGAAGGACCCCGCATGCAGGCTCACACCGTAAATCCCTGTGATGTTCTAATAACACCTTAATGCCTAGGTTGGCTGATGTAACAAGCGCTGAATTATTTACATGGGGTTCGGCTGCAGAGCGAGCTGGAAGGAGATGTTTTTTTTCTGGAACTTTGTTCTCTCTCTTTATATATATATATATATATTTTACTTTCATTTGTTCATCCCTTTGCAGTAGGCCTACAAACCTAATCGCCATCTGCCCTCTCCATAGTAATGGAGTGATATTGTTTTAAATACATCTGTGTTTCTTTCCACTGTATTGTGGGTTATTCCAATAATATGTATTGGTACAGTAAGGGGATGCCCAAGCCTGTCCCATGCACCACTCAGTCCCATGTGACTGTTCAGTGTCACCTGCTGCCCATCAAAGTGAAACAATGGTGAACACATGTATTATTTGGCAGCCTGGTATCAACCATTTGGACATAGCGTGTACGTGGTGCGATTTTTAGCACGGAACTCCCATTCAGATGGTACAGAAGTAATGTAATTTGAGACATGACAGCAAACTGTAGCCTATAAGCAACACAGCCATGGGCCTAACCATTACTTTTCTCACATAACCATTCATAACCACTCAATTTGATCATGTTACATTTTTTTTCTTTTGGAAAAGTTGTATAATTACATTTCCTTTAAAACAGCTCATATATATTTTTGTACATCATTTTATACACATAAAAACGTCATAAAAGCATAAAACACAGCATACGAATATTACATTTAAATGTGTTAAAAAGTACATGTTTAAACCAATAGAAACAACCGTAAATAAAAGTAATTTTCTTTATAAATACATCACATCTGTAAAAGCCATTTAAAATGTGTACAAATGATTTAACAAAAGTAAAACATTTTTAAGACACGAAAACATCTAAAAAAAGTTACTTTGTTAAAAAGCTGTCTTCGGTCCTTTGTAACGTAACAGGGTGAGTGAGTCCTTATCAAACTCGCCTCCTCCTGCTCTTCCGAATCAATCACTGTCCCGTCCTTCGGGGCCCAGAGGATATCCCTCCCCTAGATGCATCGTCCTAGGCGCCGCAGCACTGTCTGGACGTGAAGGCCGTGTTGTGGGGGACTCTGGGGGGTTGTGGGGGGTTTGATCATGTTAATACTTCACTTCAACGGTTAGTTTTGAGTAACATTTGGTTGAGAAGTCAAATGACGTGAAATCAACGTGTCACCATGTCATCAGATATATATTTGTTGTTTAAATGACGCGGAAACAACGCTGATGTAACCACGTGTTGCCCACTGGGAGGCGACACAGGCAATTTCTATTTCCGTGCGTTTCTCGGCTGGGGAACTCAGTCAAAAAGAAACAAACGGTAGTGTGTTTGGTGAAACTGCATTGTCAAATACCCCCTGTGCTCCCATGTTCTCTATTTGCAAATAATATGTGCCCGCGAGTTGGCTACAACTTCCGCGCTACCCACTAACGTTAATTACAGCGACACACACACTCCCTTCCTCAATATCTCACCCCCCCACCCCCCTGCTCATGAAAACTTGTTGCAATTCTGAATGTACTTTTTCTTACTGACACCAGGGCACATTTTGGGATAGGATTTAGGATAGTTCTCATTTGTCATAAAAAGGATTATCAAAGAAGTCTTCGAATTGGATTCTTGGGAGTGTTTCACAATGGGTCGCAGTGGAGTTGGAGCTAAACTTCACTGGACAGTTGGTTTTACTTGGTGAGACGCCAGCGATGGAGCGAGGACAGCGGCGAGGCGCCGGGACACTGTACGCACCATACGGACATTATTACCGGGAAGTTAGCTACTCCGTCAGGTTCGTCTGCATACGTTATCTTTCTGTTTCGTCTTCTCTCTGTTAATAAATTGATCCTTTATTATCGAGAGACGGAATCATAGACCATAACACCGAAACTAGTTGCTAATATGTGTGATTGTGCTATTGCAAAAATACCCACCCGATGTATCTATTTTTTTTAATCAAATACAGTTTGAAGATGTGCGTTAGAATCACAGCTTTTGAAATGGAATGTGATTTTAAATGAGATTTTCATGAAAACCTATATGATAAACCAGTGCAGGAAAGTATGCCATTCATTGAGTTGGTGGTAGACTTTTGAGGTTGAAAATTAGGATTTGAACCCTGTACGTTTTTTTTTATTAAAGGCCCAGTGCAGTAAAAACGTGACATTTCTGTGTTTTATATATATATATTTCCACTCTATTCGGGTTGGAATAATACTGTGAAATTCCAGTAATGCCTGTCCTACTAGATTCATTCTTTTATATTAATTCAATTTTAAAAATGTATCAGCAAATTAAAAGAGAACAAATATCCAGGGAATGATGGCCTTGTTAGTGAATTCTATAAATATTTTCAGGAGGATATTGTTTAATTTTTATTTAATGTTTTTAAGGAGGCAATTGATTTAGGGGTCCTGTCTGTTTTTATGACACAAGGACTCATTTCTGTAATACCCAAACCAAACAAAGATCCTATGATAGAAAATTGGAGACCAATCACATTAATGAACAATGATGGAAAGCTACTTGCATCCATCTTTACAGAAATACTTAAAAAGGTCTTGGCCAAATCATTGATGATACCCAGTCTGGTTTTATGAAGGGGAGACATATATGTAATAATATTCGACTAGTACAGGACTTGATAGACTACAATGGAAGATAGCTTTATTTTATTTGTAGACTTTTACAAGGCTTTTGATACAGTTGAACATTATTTTATTTTTGAGACTCTTCAATTTTTTTGGTTTTGGTCAATATTTTCAAAGTGTAATTAAGACATTTTACAATAATAGTAACAGCTCTGTTAAATTATCCCATGGAACTTCGCATTAGACGCGGAATTAAAGAAGGATGCCCAATTTCTCCTTTCTTATTTCTATTGTTTACACAAGTTATGGCACTTCATATAAATAAGGATTGTTTTAGGGATAATCAGATACAAGATAAAGAGAGAAAATGTTCACAATTGTTTTTGAAAGATCATAATGAAGTCAGGAAAGCTATTGAGGGAATGACAGTTTTCTCAGTCGCTTTGGTGCATTTTTCACATCATCACTAACATGTGCAAAATAATAAGTGCATTTCTCAGAACAATTTATACAAACTGCAATATACAATAGATATGTTTCTAAAGCTAGTCAGTCACTAAAAATCCTTAGTACATCTCTCAAAAGTAAATATTCATGCCAATGATCATGTCAGTGTCATCAGAATGATAAGTCATTGTTCACGAACAAGGTCACCAAAATGTTTAGGCATGTTGTCAATGTAACTGTGTACTTTGACAGTATTACCTGATATAAACTTAGGCTACAGTTTGGATGACAGCTACTGTATTGAAAATGCACAAGGCTGCACTTCTATGGCATATATCAATTTCAACAGTACTATTTACATATGACTGTATGTGGGTTATTGATTGAAAGAGACTGGACAACCCAAGGGGCACAAAGGAAAAAAAACTAAATTAGAAAGAAACACAGGACACCACCCCTAAGGCACAACTTTGCCCGCAGCACTGTTGTGCTGTCTCTACACATCCAGACGTTCCTGTCTGTCGACCCACATATTCTCATCCACATCACACCGGATATTTTCCCTTCCAATGCAACGTGGAAAGAATCTTTTGGAATGCGATAATATTGCGATAATATTGAAATGGAAGGAGTATCAGACCACTGCAAATCTACCAAGACCTGGCCGTCCCTCTAAACTTTCAGCTCATACAAGGAGAAGACTGATCAGAGATGCAGCCAAGAGGCCCATGATCACTCTGGATGAACTGCAGAGATCTACAGCTGAGGTGGGAGACTCTGTCCATAGGACAACAATCAGTCGTATATTGCACAAATCTGGCCTTTATGGAAGAGTGGCAAGAAGAAAGCCATTTCTTAAAGATATCCATAAAAAGTGTTGTTTTAAGTTTGCCACAAGCCACCTGGGAGACACACCAAACATGTGGAAGAAGGTGCTCTGGTCAGATGAAACCAAAATGTAACTTTTTGGCAACAATGCAAAACGTTATGTTTGGCGTAAAAGCAACACAGCTGAACACACCATCCCCACTGTCAAACATGGTGGTGGCAGCATCATGGTTTGGGCCTGCTTTTCTTCAGCAGGGACAGGGAAGATGGTTAAAATTGATGGGAAGATGGATGGAGCCAAATACAGGACCATTCTGGAAGAAAACCTGATGGAGTCTGCAAAAGACCTGAGACTGGGACGGAGATTTGTCTTCCAACAAGACAATGATCCAAAACATAAAGCAAAATCTACAATGGAATGGTTCAAAAATAAACATATCCAGGTGTTAGAATGGCCAAGTCAAAGTCCAGACCTGAATCCAATCGAGAATCTGTGGAAAGAACTGAAAACTGCTGTTCACAAATGCTCTCCATCCAACCTCACTGAGCTCGAGCTGTTTTGCAAGGAGGAATGGGAAAAAATGTCAGTCTCTCGATGTGCAAAACTGATAGAGACATACCCCAAGCGACTTACAGCTGTAATCGCAGCAAAAGGTGGCGCTACAAAGTATTAACTTTAGTATTAAATTTTGCACGCCCAATTTTTCAGTTTTTGATTTGTTAAAAAAGTTTGAAATATCCAATAAATGTCGTTCCACTTCATGATTGTGTCCCACTTGTTGTTGATTTTTCACAAAAAAATACAGTTTTATATCTTTATGTTTGAAGCCTGAAATGTGGCAAAAGGTCGCAAAGTTCAAGGGGGCCGAATACTTTCGCAAGGCACTGTATATATATGTTTTACCTGTACATACTGGTACCGTAGCTCCTTAACTCTGTCCTCATTCCTTTGGAATGGTACACGGTACAGCTGTTTCATACTCATCTGGTTTCTATGCAGCACCCTGTCGATGGTTGAGATGCTAACCGTATGGATGTTTTCAAAGACATCGTTGTCTTCTATAATGGTCCTTTGTATTTCCCTGAGTCTCATGGCATTGTTTGCTCGGACCATGGTGCAAATAGCCTCCTCCTGTTGAGGTGTGAAAAGGCGTCCTCTGCCACTGGTTTGAGGTAATCTTGCAGTCCTATGTGGGGAAAAATGCAGTGATGCATCGCACACTTTCACATTGACAAAAACTATGTGAACACACATTTTACTGTAAAACATACAGGTGGGTGCATGTAAGGTGCAGTATGTATCTG
Source organism: Oncorhynchus mykiss (assembly GCF_057628025.1). NCBI lineage: Eukaryota > Metazoa > Chordata > Actinopteri > Salmoniformes > Salmonidae > Oncorhynchus > Oncorhynchus mykiss. Next base: position 79,754,567 of record NC_143024.1, read on the forward strand.
TATAGAGTATATTTCTGTATGCTGTGAAATACAAGTGGACTACTGTAATATGAAGCATTGTAGGAAGTATACAGTATACTGCTTATATACAGTAACAGTGCACTGTACATTGGTGGACATAACTGTTCTCTCTTCGAAACGTTTGAACTATTGAGGACACGGTTGATCTCCCAATATTCAGCTGCACCCTTCGACCCGCCTCAGCCATTGTAAGGCCATGATTGACAACATGGTCTACAATAGTGGCCCTTATATCATCAGATATGCGCCTATGTCCTCTTCTGCCTCTTCCTCTGTTTTGCTTTCCACCACACATCCTTGCTCCTCTTCTTCCTCCTCTTGGCTGTTGACCCTGTTCGTTTCCTGGTCCATCCATTATTGGAAAATTGCAACTCTGTGTTGTGGTCTGTCTATATATGCTTGCCAATTGATTCTTCATGAGATGCACCTTTGAGCAATTTAGACAACTGGTTGATTGTTGATTGAACTAACACTTTACATTCCTTCATGAGTGAGGGTCAATTTCACCTGCACGATTCATCAATTCACGTTTTTGTACAAAAGGTCTAATAGAAATGTGTAAAACTATGCTTGACAGTTTATGACAAATAGTTCAACAATTTTGCGGGGTAAGACTATTCAACAGAGAACCATCTACTATATTTTGATCAACATGACATGAGCAATTGATAATTTGGAAAAAAGCTGACACTTGTACATTATCAATTGCAATTTGTTCAAAGGAATAAGAAATTGCTTTAATGATGTACACAAGTGACTAGATGATTTGGAATTTGTACAAGTAGTATCAAGAATTGCACTTTTGATCTAAGAAATGCACCAAAGCGACTGAGAAAAACTGTAATGCCTTTTCACGTGTCTTGTTTATCTCTGTATATTAGGAAATGTGACTTAAACTCAGTATGTAATATCCCTGTAAAAGATGCGATCACATATCTTGCTATTAATGTACGCAAAGATCAGAAAGAAAGGGCCAACTTAAATATCTCTCCTATTGAAGAGAAAATAGTAAAGAGATTTAACTCCTGGTTATTAAGAGATCTTCATCTGGACGTGTACTTTTATCAATCTGGAGGTCCAGATGAGTTTATACCTCCTTTGCCTTGGATGTTCCTCTGTCAGTAACTAAAATGGTTGATACCAAACCTCATTATTTAATAAAAGCGGTAATATGTAGCACCCAAAGTGAGGGAGGGTTGAATGCTCTGGATTTTAAAACCTCTAATATAATCTTTAAGATCAAATGGATAAAACACTATTTAAGAAATAAGGCTCACATTTGGCATATAATCCCTAATTTAATATTCCAACAGTTTTGGGGTCTAGAATTCTTACTCAAATGCAACTTTGATGTGGGTAAAATCCCTATTAATCTTGCTAACTTTCATAAACAAGTACTTCTAACTTGGAACCTCATGTACAAACATAATTTTTTATCCACATAGATATACAATTTGGAATAATAAAGACATAAAATATAAAAACAAGTCTTTTTTTTCCAGAACTGGTTTGACAACAGCATTATCTCGGTTAAACAATTATTGAATAATGGACAACTATATGATTATCCAGAATTCAGGAGAACACACAATGTTACATTCTCTCCTGAGGACTATCACATTGTTGTTAGAGCTGTCCCTAAAGGTGCTATTCTTCTTTTAGGAGAATATATCATTACTCCAAGTGCAACTGTTGAGGATTTTGTAGCCTCAATACAGCTAGAAGGAATTGACATTTTAAACTATAAATGTAATAACATGTATATAAGAAACTATGTCAAGATTTTACTATTCCCTCTGCTAGAATATACTGAAATGCAGCCCTAGGACAAGTGAATTGGAACAAAGTCTCGTTGTTGTCTGGTAAATATTGTATATCTAATAAGGTGAAAGAAGTATCATACACACTCATTCATAGAATCCACCCTGTGAAGAACTTTATTATACACAGATTCAAAATAGCTTTTGATAATAAATGTGTATTTTGTGGTTGTGACCCAGAAACTCTTGACCATTTATTTAGGGATTGTTATGTCATAAGATTTTGGAGTGAGTTAAACTATTTTATCTTAAAAGAAACAACTATTAATGTTAATCTGAGAGACTCTGATATTCTGTTTTATTTTGAACCAAATGATATGGACTCTGATTTAGCTTTTATAAATACAAAAATGATACAATTATACAATTATCTGCTGCAAAGGATACGTTCATTAGAGTTACCAGCCTCAGAAATTTCAACCAAAACAAATCCTTCACGGAGTTCAAGTAACAGACACATCTCAACATCAACTGTTCAGAGGAGACCTTCATGGTTAAATTGCTGCAAGGAAACCACTACTAAAAGACACCAATAATAAGACAAAAATTGCTTTGGCCAAGAAACATGAGCAATGGACATTAGACTGGTGGAAATATGTCCTTTTGTCTGATGAGTCTAAATTTGCGATTTTTGGTTCACACCCCCATGTCTTTGTGAGACGCAGAGTAGGTGAACAGATGATTTCCGAATGTGTGGCTCCCACCGTGAAGCATGGAGGAGGAGGTGTGATGGTGTGGGGTTGCTTTGCTGGTGACATTGTCAGTGATTTATTTATTCAAGGCACACTTAACCAGCATGGCTACCACAGCATTCTGCAGCGATATGACACCCCATCTGGTTTGCGCTATATGGGACTATCTTTTGTTTTTCAACAGGACAATGACCCAAAACACACCTCCAGGCTGTGTAAGGCTATTTGACCAAAGAGAGTGATGGAGTGCTGCATCAGATGACCTGGCTTCCATAATCACTTGACCTCAACCCAATTGAGATGGTTTGGGATGAGTTGGACCGCAGAGTAAAGGAAAAGCAGCCAACAAGTGCTCATCATATGTGGGAACTCCTTCAATACTGTTTGAAAAGCATTCCTCATGAAGCTGATTGAGAGATTGCCATGAGTGTGCAAAGCTGTCATCAAGGCAAAGGTTGGCTACTTTGAAGAATCTCAAATATAATGATTATTTTTTTGGTTACTACATGATTCCATATGTGTTATTTCATAGTTTTAAAGTCTTCACTATTATTTTATAATGTAGAAAATAGTAAAAATAAAGAAATACCCATGAATGAGTAGGTGTGTCCTAACTTTTGACTGGTACTGTACATATTATTCAATATTTTCATCCAAACTGCTTGCGGGGTCTGCATAGCTGTCACGCCTGCTGCCTCTCTCCCTCTCAGGTGCTTGAGGGCGCCAGGTTGCATTTCATTACGCACACCTGTCACCATCATTACGCACTTCTGCGCCCATTGGACTCAGCTGGACTCCTTCACGTTTTAATTGCCTTCCCTATCTGTCTGTTTCCTCTGTTTCATCCCCATGTCAGCATTATTGTCGTTTCTGTTTCCCCTACCAGACGCTGTCCATATTCTGTTCCTGTCCATGGTGATTAAATGTTCACTCCCTGTACCTGCTTCTCGTCTCCAGCGTCCATCCTTACAACAGCCAGGCGCTAAAATAGAACTTGGTTCTAGTTTAGATACTTAACTTGCTGAAAGTCTCATCCTCCCTTCTACTCATTGATTTTTACAAGCATATACCCACGTGGGTGATTACAAGATGTGAGAGCTGAGCGAGGTTAAAGTTGGTTGCCAACCACCATAAAAAATCCACAGAAGAGAAGAAGAAGAAAGAAAGATGATTGAGGAGAGATTCATCAAGTTTATCATGTTTATCTCACATGACAAATTAGCTCGCAACAGCAAGCTAGCTAAATGTCCAAGAATGCTTCATGTGTGTTTCGACCTGTCCCCAAATGAATATAGTTGGTTTTGGTATTTTAACCTGTGTGTCATGAACGCGTCTGGTGGGGATAAACTAAATCTAAATGCGCACAATGGCAGATTCATGCGCGGAGACGGTTCGATCAGCATGTAAGAGCTGTTTGAAAAGACTGCCTGTAATTTCAGCCTGTTTTGGTGACATCACCAGGCAGTAAGTTAATAAACCAATAAGAGAGTTCCAAACCTCTCTGCCAATAACAGCTATTTTTCATTTTCCCCCTCCCAACTCAGACCCCTCCCAGAGAGTTCTGCCAACATTTTTGCTTGCGAAATTGCTCTTTATTAAGAAGCCATTTGTGTTTATTTTTGACCATTTTATCACAGTAAGGTTACCCAGAAATGATTTTATATTGAGATAAAAAAAAGGCTGCATTGAACATTTAATTGTTTTAATGTGAGATTGTAATATTTTTCACTCATTTTATTTTCTCAAATATTTTTAATCAGAGGATTATAAGACAAAGCAGACTGTTTGAAACATGCTTATTTTCAAGCTGTTTAAAGTAAAACACATTCTGGAATTTATTTAATGTTTATGGGTATGGGAGACCAGGGATGAAGTTAACACTTTCAATATCTACCAGCAGAGATAAGCTAGACTAACTCTGCACCAGCTATGATCTAAGCCCACATCATGTAGAGAAGGTGCTAAACCAAGGTAGGATGAAATTATTAGAAAAAATGTGTTTTCGAAGAGGGAAAGCAGAATTTTTTTGTTTAGGTTTTCACATCTATACATTTTCACCCCGTTGGTTTTAAGCAAGGGCAAGCAATGCCAATAACTGCATTCTTACACTTGATCATCTTTAGAATAAATGGCTAAATGGATTACAGCGTGAGGTGGAAGGTTTCAATATTGCCCCTCAGAACACTGGCCGCGCTTTGTCCAGCCGTGCTGACCGCATGCAGTTCACCCACTGCTCCCGCGCCACCCGTCTTAAATGGAGAGAGGGGATTGGGTCAGGCAAACTGACAGGGACAATAAATGGATGAAACATAATTTCTCTATTTAAAGGGTGGACAATAGTAGAAACATAGCCACTTATCACTGACAGTCCTACTGGCCATTGATCTCTGACTATACATCATCTAACAGGTGAACATAATGGATGTAGCCGAGTGAGGTGACTAGTGAAAGTTTTCAAGAGGCTAACTATAAGCTCTTACAGTAAAGTTGTCTTCTCCGCCCGAGACCAGGACAAATGTAGACAGAGACACACCTTATAACCATTATGCTGTGTACTGTCAAAACATGTCCGTCACCTTGCAGCCGGGGCTGGAATCGGGTTTCATGTGCGTTGCTCATGCTGAATTCCGTGTTAGGTGTTAACTGACCTTTGTTGACCTCGTCAAGGTGGCATACTTTTCAACGTGGTTGAAACTGATGGAGAGGATTTTGAAAAACCGGTGGAAAGCCTCTTTGGCCCGGTTGTGTCTGCAGGAATGTCCAACGGTGTGATCTAAACTGGGAAAATTGGAGATTATGGGATTTAAAAAAAAACTAAAGGTGAGAACACAACAGTTCACCTGACACACGACTGAATCCAAACGTTACACTGTTCATTTTATGTGCATTTTACATTTATTGTACTTTTTGACACATTTGTTGATAATGCAGTCTGAAAATACTCTGGAGACATTCACTAACATGAGAATATTCCTGGAGAATGTGGGGTAGGTACAACATAAGACAAACAAATAACAAAGGTTTGAGTAAGAGGCCTAGTTTCACGCTTTTAATGTCACATGCACAAAGTACAGTGAAATGCATTTCTTGTAAACTCAAAACCCAACCATGCAGTAATCAATAACAATGTAATACTAAAAATAACAAAGTAGAACAAAAACACGATAAATAAAATAATAAGAACATGATAAAGTAAGTAAGCATGCTATATACAGGGTCAGTCAGTTTCAGTATTTACAATGGTCAGGGATACTGGAGTGGTAGAGGTAGATATGTATAGGGGAAACATGACTAGGCAGGATATATAATAAACAGAGTAGCAGCAGTGTATATGATGATTGTATGTGAGTGAGCGTATAAATGTATGTGTATATTATGTGTGTAAGGAAATGATTTGAGTGAGTGTTTGTGTGTGTGTTGGAGTGTCAGTGTGCTTGAGTGTGTACAGCCCTCTGAGTGTGCATAGAGACCGTGCAAAAATGTATTACAAGGGTCAACTCAGATAGTCTGTGTAGCCATTTTGTTATCTATTTAGCAGTCTTATGGCTTGGGGGTAGAAGCTGTTCATGAGCCTGTTGGTGTCAGACTTGGTGCACCGGTACCGCTTTCCATGCAGAACGAGAGAGAACAGTCTATGTCTTGGGTGGCTGGAGTCTTTAATGATTTTCCCGGGCCGTCCTTTCACACCGCCTGATATACTGGGCTGCTTGCACCACCCTCTGTAGCGCCATGCGATAGAGGGCGGTGCTATTGCCATACCAAGCAGTGATGCAACCAGTCAAGATGCTCTCATTGGTACAGCTGTAGAACGTTTTGAGGATTTCATGTAAAATCTTCTCAACCTCCTGAGGGGGAAGAGGTGCAGTTGCACCTTCTTCATGACTGTTGATGTGTGTGGACCATTTTAAGTCCTTTGTGATTTGGACACCGAGGAACTTGAAGCTCTCTACCCGCTCTACTGCAACACCGTTGATGTGGATGGGGGACGGGCCCGCCCCCCCGTTTCCTGTAGTCCACGAACAGCTACTTGGTCTCACTGACATTGAGGGAGAGGTTGTTGTTCCGGCATCACACTGCCATCCTCCCTGTAGGCTGCCTCATAATCGCCGGTGTTCAGGCCTACCTCCGTCGTGTCATCAGAGAACTTGATGATGGTGTTGGAGTCGTACGTGGCCATGCAGTCGTAGGTGAACAGGGAGTACAGGAGGGGACTAAGCACACCAGTCCAATGGGTCAGTGGCGGCACTCACACCCATTATGATGTTGTTATTGTCGAAGCCTGCATAAAATGCATTGAGTTTCATCTGGTAGAGAGGCGTTGTTGGCCAGATCGTGTCTGGGTTTTCCTTTGTAATCCGTAATGGACTGTAGCCCCTGCCACATGCGGCGGGCGTATGATATGGGAATCTGAAGTGCACATTTGGACTCACAGGTGTTTGGCTTGCTTGTATGAGATCAAAGCAGTATTTATTATAATCCTCAATGGCTTGTCTTTCAAAATACATAGAGTGCTAATAATTTACAGCATTTCCCTCACTCAGACAACAAACATTTAGTAAAAGTTGCCCAATAGCAGGAGTGATGGGGACAACTTATTGTCACACGCAATGCTCAAGTTCAGAACGGCTGTCAGTCAAAACCCATACAGAGCAATGAAGCGCAAACTCCATCACACCTAGACAAGCAGAAATGTCATGCATCTTTTCAAACAGCTTTAAACTTAAAGGACATTATCATAATTTTCACAATTTCACAGTATTATTGCAACCTCATAATGTGGAAATGTACACTCAGTCGCCAGTTTATTAGTTACACCATCCTGTTCACGAAAATGGTTTGCTCCTACAGACAGTGAGTCACGTGGCTGTGACACGTAACTCACTGTCTGCTCAGTGCTCACTGTCTGCTCAGCTGGCTCGTCGGGCTCCTACGCCTCAGCCGGCTCATCGGGCTCCCAGGCTCCCATGCCTCAGCTGGTTAGCCAGGCTCTCATGCCTCAGCTGGTTAGCCAGGCTCCCATGCCTCACCAGGATTGTCAGGCTCCCATGCCTCAGCTGGTTAGCCAGGCTCCCATGCCTCAGCTGGTTAGCCAGGCTCCCATGCCTCAGCTTGTTAGCCAGGCTCCCATGCCTCACCAGGATCGTCAGGCTCCCATGCCTCAGCTGGTTAGCCAGGCTCCCATGCCTCAGCTGGTTAGCCAGGCTCCCATGCCTCAGCTGGTTAGCCAGGCTCCCATGCCTCAGCTGGTTAGCCAGGCTCCCATGCCTCAGCTGGTTAGCCAAGCTCCCATGCCTCAGCTGGTCAGCCAGGCTCCCACGTCTCTGCCGGTTCGTCGGGCTTCTACGCCTCAGCTAGCTTGTCCAGCGCCCATGCCTCAGCTAGCTTGTCCAGCGCCCATGCCTCAACTAGCTTGTCCAGCGCCCATGCCTCAACTAGCTTGTCCAGCGCCCATGCCTCAGCTAGCTTGTCCAGCGCCCATGCCTCAGTTAGCTTGTCCAAGCCCATGCCTCAGCTAGCTTGTCCAGCGCCCATGCCTCAGCTAGCTTGTCCTGCACCCATGCCTCGGCCGGCACATCAGGCTTGCCCAGGTGGTATGCCAGGTGGCGCCCCTAGAGGGTGTGGTACTATCACGCCTGCTCCCGCTCCCCCTCCCCCTCTCTGGCGATCGAGGGTGCCAGGCTGCCCTTCATTACGCACACCTGTCTCCGTCATTACGCACAGCTGCTTAATATTGGTCTCACCGGGACTCGATTACTTTGTTAATTGCCCTTCTTTATCTGTCTGTTCCTCAGTTGGTTCCCCCGTGTCAGCATTATTTTCGTATTGTCGTTATATTCCCCGTCCAGACGCTGTTCTTGTTTTGGTTTGATGTCCGTTTTCCCAGTAAATGTTCACTCCCTGTACTTACTTATTGTCTCCAGCGTCGATCCTTACAGCTTGCTGTATAAAAAGGCATTATTACTCTTCGACTGAACATTAGAATAGGCAAAACGCTTTGCGCATGGTATGATCGTCGGTGCCAGGCACGCCGGTTCCATTATCTCAGAAACAGCCAGCCTCCTGGGCTTTTCACGCACAACAGTCTCTAGGATTTACCAAAATTGGTGCCAAAAACAAAAAGCATCCAGTCAGCGGCAGTCCTGTGGGTGAAAACAACTCGTTGATGAGAGGTCGAAGGAGAAGGGCAAGAATCGTGCAAGTTAACAGGCGGCCACAAACAGGCATATAACAGCGGTGTGCAGAAAGGCATCTCGGAAAGGACAACTCGTTGGTCCTTGTCACAAATGGGCTATTGCAGCAGACGACCACACCAACACTGCCATCACCAACACTGGACAATTCAGGAGTGGAAAAACATTGCCTGGTCCGACAAAACACTTTTCCTGTTGCGTCATGCTGATAGCAGGCAGAATTTGGCATAAGCAGCATGAGTCAATGATCCCATCCTGCCTGGTGTCAACGGTACAGGCTGGTGGCGGTGGTGTAATGGTGTGGGGAATGCTTTCCTGTCACACGTTAGGTCCCTTGATACCAATTGAGCAACATTTGAACGCTACAGCATCTCTAAACATTGTTGCTGACCAGGTGCATCCCTTCAAGTCTACAAGGGGATCTGACCCGGTACTAGATGGGTGTACCTAAAAAAAACGGGCCACTGAGTGTATATAAAACACAGGAAAATCTCATTTTTTGACTGCACTAGACCTGTGAGTAAAACAATGTAAGTCACACAGCATAGTGAGAGTAGCCTACCCTGTCATCAGCCTGCGACTCTATCGATACTGAGAGACAGTCAAAGCCCTGGGGATGTCTTAGTCAGCACACAGACAGTGACACATAAAGCACACACACACAATTGTCAGTTAGGACACTCATAAACACATTAATCTAGACCCAGTTACAGACAGATACACACACACACACACACACTCACGCATATATGCACATACACACAACTATAAACATAAAGATAGATGTACACAAACGACATGTGGCCCATGAGTCAGTGTGGTTGTTGAAGGGGTACTGTAGAAGACAGATCGAAACATTGTATGATGTCATGTGCCATTGTACATAATTATATCAGCGACATGTCAGTGTAACCCAGGTGTAACCTCATAAAACACCTAAGATAATCCTATGGTTCTTCTAGCTGCTGCTTGTTCTGGTTTATGGATGGATCTGTTGTTTATTTGTTGTTGTTTATTTGTCATGGACCAGAACACATATGCGGGACCACTGTCTTGCATTGTAAGTTACCTGTCAAGCTCAATAACATCATTGGTTTTTGGGTAATCACATAAAACAGTATGATATTACAGTGAAACTAGTGCACAATAAATACACTCTCACATACATACATCTAACTGTGGTCATATATTATGTCATTCAGCTCTGTGTTGTTTTGTGGAGACTGAGGACAAGCAGAAGCATGCAAACTTCCTCTCCAATTGGCCAAATCCTGTGCTCTTAGTCGGGTTTGGTCAGACCTCGCTGTGGCCTTTTAAGCATTGCCTTTCCCAGTAGCTTTCCTGAAGTTTCTGTGGTAATTGTCTGTCCAATCTACCCTTATTCACAAAGCTGTGTAATTTTTACTGTCACATTAATTTAACATTTACATTTGAGTAATTTAGTAGACACTCTTATCCAGAGCGACTTACAGGAGCAATTAGGGTTAAGTGCCTTGCTCAAGGGGCAGAGGCAGATTTTTAATCTAGTCGGCTCAGGGATTCAACCAGCGACCTTTCAGTTATTGGCCCAATGCCCTTAACCGCTAGGCTACCTTCCGCACACTCTATTCTGCCTACCTACCACACACTCCTATATGAATCTAGTGTTTCAAAGTTCACTGTCAGTGTGTTTCCCCTTAGACTACACTACACTTCCCATGAGCAGTGTGACTGGCTGCTCCTAACACCATTCCTGTCCTGTTAGATTGGGACCTTTGTAATAGCTCCATTCCTGTCCTGTTAGATTGGGATTTTTGTAATGGCTCCATTCCTGTCCTGTTAGATTGGGACCTTTGTAATGGCTCCATTCCTGTCCTGTTAGATTGGGACCTTTGTAATGGCTCCATTCCTGTCCTGTTAGATTGGGACCTTTGTAATGGCTCCACCCTGTGGTGAGCATTGAGCAGTGTGCTGAGTTCATTTATTTATGTATTTATTTAACCTTTATTTAACTAGGCAAGTCAGTTAAGACAAATTCTTATTTACTATGACGGCCTACCAAAAGGCAAAAGGCCTCCTGCAGGGACGGGGGCTGGGATTAAAGATCTAAATAAACAAAATAAAATAAATCTTAATCAAAATAAATAGTAGTAGGAGACTTGAGTATAGTTTTTTTTATCTAGCATTACTTCTGCACTCTTGTGTTTTGTGAAACTCAATATTTCTGACTGGGAAGAGAGAATAGGAGTTTGTGTGTTATTAAACACACGTAAGAACGGTATTAAATATGTGTTTGTGTCTCTCCTCTCAGTTTACCTGTGTCTGTATGTAGTATTGTAGTGTGTTGAAACAGTTAATGACAGCTGTGTGTTGTTCTTCAGGATGTGTGTGTGAGGGCTGACAGACTGGGTCCAGCCATGGAATCAGAGCAGAACTGCAGCTCTTACTGTGACTCCAGACTCTGCCTCATCCACCCTGGAGTCAATACACAAAAGGGCCTGGAGATACTGCAGAGACTATGTACCCTCAGCACGGTAAACACACGCACATGCACACACACACACAAACACTTGCTTTTGTTTTGACCTCTGTGCCCATTGCCCAAAGTGTCCGCCCACTGGGCACACAGTGGTTGGATCAACGTTGTTTCCACGTTGTTTCAATAAAATTACATTGTGCCAACGTAGAATAGACGTTAAATTGACATCCGTGCCCAGTGTGAGGGTCAGGTGTAAGGTTGGTGTTACACCCTTCTAAATGATCTCTTTTCAATTTAATGAGCTAAACTAATAACATATCATGTGAACATTGTGATATTTTTCTGGAATAATTGTATTAGAACAGTGAAAAAGTATGTATGTAGAGAGTTATAAAAAGATATCTGCTCCTTTAAGAGATGGAAAAGGAAGCTCAATGTATTTCAATGTGGTGTCAGGAGGAGCCTGGTGCTGAAATGGAACTGAACAGCAGAGCTGAATGTTGAATACCCGAACACACTTTCTGCTTATACATTTCTTTGAGCACTTGAACTAAGTCTCCTGCACTCGGAGTCCTCAGGATTCAAGAGAAAAAAAAGATCCGCCAACAACACCCATCGTCTCAGGTAAGAACCCACTGGGCACTGACTTCAATTCAACGTCTCTTCCACGTTGGTTCAACCTAACCAGTGTGTGCCCATTGGGAAGATAAAGAACAAATCTTCTAATTTTCTTGTGTATCATAGCTTCTCTTGTTTGCTCTGTGTTTAAAATTCCAGCATTATTGTTTATTTCATAAATTAAATAAGTGAGAATAAATTACGTACAGTAAGTGTACTTATTTTGTAAATGGCAAAATAACACAGATTGCTGACTCGTTCAGGAAAATTGATTTCACTTTCTGTTTATTCGCAGGCATGGCATCATTTAGCACTGTACTGTCTGAAGATCAGTTCCATTCTGTCTGTCGGAATGTTTTCAAGAATCCAGTCACAACCCCATGCAATCACAACTTCTGCGTGGCTTGTATCAACGAATACTGGAGAACCAATGTCATGTGCCAGTGTCCACTGTGTAAGCACACATTCCCCAAAAGACCTGAGCCAAAGGTCAATACTTTCATTTCTGAACTGGTTGATTGCTTCTGGGCACCAGGTCAAGGGAATGACACCAACCACTTGGAGCAAGCGGCAGCCAAACCTGGAGCTGGAGAACTGAACTGCGACTTCTGCATTGGAGGGAAGGTCAAGGCCATGAAGTCTTGTCTAAATTGTCAGGCTTCACACTGTGAGACTCACCTGGAGACTCATAAGAATGTCCCAGCTTTAAAGAAACACAAGCTGATCAACCCTGTGGGGAATCTTGAAGAACGATTGTGTAAGAGGCATGATATACCTCTGGAGCAGTTCTGTAAGACTGACCAGACATATGTGTGTCAGTTCTGCACAGAGACTTGACCACAATGCCCACAACATCGTCTCTCTAGTGGACGAAAGCAGGGACATGAAAGCTCAGCTGGAAAAGATGGACGTTGATGTGAAGCAAATAATTCAGGGTCGACTGCAGAAAGTTAAGGAGATTAAAGGAACAGCACAGTCCAATAAAATAAATGCAGAGAAAGAGATAAAGGAAAGCTTGCAGATCTTTACAGAATGAATGCGCTCTATAGAGAGTGGCCAGGCTGAGCTTATTGGGGCGGTTGAGGAGAAGCAGAAAGCAGTGGAGAGCCAGGCTGAGCTTATTGGGGCGGTTGAGGAGAAGCAGAAAGCAGCCGAGAGATTGGGGCGGTTGAGGAGAAGCAGAAAGCAGCCGAGAGCCAGGCTGAGCTTATTGAGGCGGTTGAGGAGAAGCAGAAAGCAGCCGAGAGCCAGGCTGAGCTTATTGAGGCGGTTGAGGAGAAGCAGAAAGCAGTGGAGAGCCAGGCTGAGCTTATTGAGGCGGTTGAGGAGAAGCAGAAAGCAGTGGAGAGCCAGGCTGAGCTTATTGAGGCGGTTGAGGAGAAGCAGAAAGCAGCAGAGAGCCAGGCTGAGCTTATTGAGGCGGTTGAGGAGAAGCAGAAAGCAGCAGAGAGCCAGGCTGAGCTTATTGAGGCGGTTGAGGAGAAGCAGAAAGCAGTGGAGAGCCAGGCTGAGCTTATTGAGGCGGTTGAGGAGAAGCAGAAAGCAGCAGAGAGCCAGGCTGAGCTTATTGAGGCGGTTGAGGAGAAGCAGAAAGCAGCAGAGAGCCAGGCTGAGCTTATTGAGGCGGTTGAGGAGAAGCAGAAAGCAGTGGAGAGCCAGGCTGAGCTTATTGAGGCGGTTGAGGAGAAGCAGAAAGCAGTGGAGAGCCAGGCTGAGCTTATTGAGGCGGTTGAGGAGAAGCAGAAAGCAGCCGAGAGCCAGGCTGAGCTTATTGAGGCGGTTGAGGAGAAGCAGAAAGCAGCAGAGAGCCAGGCTGAGCTTATTGAGGCGGTTGAGGAGAAGCAGAAAGCAGCCGGGAGCCAGGCTGAGCTTATTGAGGCGGTTGAGGAGAAGCAGAAAGCAGCGGAGAGCCAGGCTGAGCTTATTGAGGCGGTTGAGGAGAAGCAGAAAGCAGCAGAGAGCCAGGCTGAGCTTATTGGGGCGGTTGAGGAGAAGCAGAAAGCAGCCGAGAGCCAGGCTGAGCTTATTGGGGCGGTTGAGGAGAAGCAGAAAGCAGTGGAGAGCCAGGCTGAGCTTATTGGGGCGGTTGAGGAGAAGCAGAAAGCAGTGGAGAGCCAGGCTCAGCTTATTGAGGCGGTTGAGGAGAAGCAGAAAGCAGTGGAGAGCCAGGCTGAGCTTATTGAGGCGGTTGAGGAGAAGCAGAAAGCAGTGGAGAGCCAGGCTGAGCTTATTGGGGCGGTTGAGGAGAAGCAGAAAGCAGCAGAGAGCCAGGCTGAGCTTATTGAGGCGGTTGAGGAGAAGCAGAAAGCAGTGGAGAGCCAGGCTGAGCTTATTGAGGCGGTTGAGGAGAAGCAGAAAGCAGCAGAGAGCCAGGCTGAGCTTATTGAGGCGGTTGAGGAGAAGCAGAAAGCAGTGGAGAGCCAGGCTGAGCTTATTGGGGCGGTTGAGGAGAAGCAGAAAGCAGCAGAGAGCCAGGCTGAGCTTATTGAGGCGGTTGAGGAGAAGCAGAAAGCAGTGGAGAGCCAGGCTGAGCTTATTGAGGCGGTTGAGGAGAAGCAGAAAGCAGTGGAGAGCCAGGCTCAGCTTATTGAGGCGGTTGAGGAGAAGCAGAAAGCATTGGAGAGCCAGGCTGAGCTTATTGAGGCGGTTGAGGAGAAGCAGAAAGCAGTGGAGAGCCAGGCTGAGCTTATTGAGGCGGTTGAGGAGAAGCAGAAAGCAGTGGAGAGCCAGGCTGAGCTTATTGAGGCGGTTGAGGAGAAGCAGAAAGCAGTGGAGAGCCAGGCTGAGCTTATTGAGGCGGTTGAGGAGAAGCAGAAAGCAGTGGAGAGCCAGGCTGAGCTTATTGAGGCGGTTGAGGAGAAGCAGAAAGCAGCAGAGAGCCAGGCTGAGCTTATTGAGGCGGTTGAGGAGAAGCAGAAAGCAGCAGAGAGCCAGGCTGAGCTTATTGAGGCGGTTGAGGAGAAGCAGAAAGCAGCAGAGAGCCAGGCTGAGCTTATTGAGGCGGTTGAGGAGAAGCAGAAAGCAGCAGAGAGCCAGGCTGAGCTTATTGAGGCGGTTGAGGAGAAGCAGAAAGCAGCAGAGAGCCAGGCTGAGCTTATTGAGGCGGTTGAGGAGAAGCAGAAAGCAGCGGAGAGCCAGGCTGAAGGGCTCATTAAAGAGCTGGAGACGGAAATCACTGAGCTAAAGCAGTGACGCTCTAAGATAGAGCATCTCTCACACACCAGGGACTACTTTCACCCCCTCCAGAGCTTCCCATCCCTGAGCAACACTAACCACCAAGGACTGATCGGAGATCAGGAGTCAAGAGTGTTGAGTATATTGGGACGGTGAAGAACGCTGTGAGGAGAGCTGGCTCTCAGTTTGAAGAGACACTGAACAAGGAAGTGAAGAGGTTATGTGATTCTGAGCTGAAGATGATACAGCAGTGGTCAGTAGATGTAACTCTGGACCTTGATACTGCCCACCCAAATCTTCTCCTCTCTGAAGATACGAAACAAGCAAGACATGCGGGTAGAAGACAAAACCTCCCTGGCAACCCAGAAATGTTTTCCACATTTCCAGCATCCTGGGAAAGGAGGGCTTCTCCTCAGGGAGATTCTACTACGAGGTGCAGGTGAAGGGAAATACTCTCTGGAGTGAAGGAGTGGCCAGAGTGTCCATCAACAGAAAGGTTATTGCAGAAAAGCCTGAGAATGGACTCTGGACTGTCCAGCTGGGAAAAGGGAATGTCTATCAGGCCTGCACCACAGACTCTACCCCCCTCTCCCTGAGTAAGAAGCCCCAGACGATAGGGTCTATGTGGATTATGAAGAGGGTGAGGTCTCCTTGTACGATGCTCATACCAGTTCTCGTATCAACTTGTTTACTGGTTGTACCTTCACTGACACACTTTACCCATACTTCAACCTTGGGTTTTGTGGCATTGATAAAATGTCAGCACCATTGATCATCTCTCTGGGAGACAATCTGATTGAGATTTCACTCATGTGTCGTTGACATCCTAAAGAACAGGACTTTCCATACATTGATTTATTTTCAATCACTAGAGAGGTATATATTTTGTTGTTGTTGAGGGGTTACAGGTATAATATTTAAATTCAAATCAATTCATTTTCTCAATTCATTATTTCACACCCCCAACCTCTCATCTCATCCCATTTCCCCAACCACACCCAGCCAACATGTATCCATCCAACCCCAGTTGTACGTACTGCCAAATCCTCTAAAACAACGTTGGGAGGAAGCTTATGATAGAGAAATGAACATTCAATTCTCTGGCAACAGCTCAGGTGGACATTCCTGCAGTTAGCATGCCAATTGCATGCTCCCTCAAAACATGAGACATCTGTGGAATTGTGTTGTGTGACAAAACTGCACATTTAGAGTGGCCTTTTATTGTCCCCAGCACAAGGTGCACCTGTGTAATGATCATACTGTTTAATGAACTTAATATGCCACCCCTGTCAGGTGGATGGATCATCTTGGCAAAGTAGAAATGCTCACTAACAGGGATGTAAAATTTAGTGCACAAAATTTGAGAGAAATAAGCATTTTATGCGTATGGAACATTTCTGGGATCTTTTCTTTCAGCCAATGAAATATGGGACCAACAATTCACATGTTGCGTTAATATGTTTGTTCAGTGTAGATATATAGATTGTATCTTGCTCAGAAATCTGGAATCGCATTTGCAGGAGTCTATTGTGATGTCTTTTACGATTGTATGATGACAAAGTGAACATGTAGCTCCTTACTAATCCTGCCCCAATATATGCACCTGTATCTGAAAAATGGTGTGTGAAAATATTACATTTAATCATCTTTGCATGAATAAAATTATCTGCAATGGGCACACTGCTTTTCGATATCTTTGTTATTTGGTCAAATCCTCAGTAAATCTTCTGTGGCTACAACAAAAACAGCATTATGAACTCCTACATAATATGAACAGAAAGTGTGAAGGTATTGGATAAATGGCAACCATAAAGATACATGGTTCAGCTGACAGTCATGTTAAGGGTTAATTCATCCATGTACTTTACCTTTGAGAGAAGCTGCAGTGCAGCCTAGCACTAAGAGACAGGGACAAGCCATGGTAAATGGCACTCTAAAATGAGAACTTTATGCTTAGGCATAGCAAAATTCCCTCACAGATCGCTCTACAAGATTGAGTACAAAATATACTGACTTTGACATGGCTGCACCTTCTGAATACACACACAGAGGTGAGTAGAAGTTTGTGAAAACAGCTAGCTGGAGCTTGTCTGAGCAGTCAGCTGTGAATGCCCTCACCCGCTAGTAAATATTTCTGTTTGTTAAGATTCTGACTCGCTACAGGCAGATATGTCCATATCTAGAGTTTTATTGGCTCTTGTTCACCAGCACACACAAACACATAGAAGTTGTCTTTGTGATACATATGAAGGAATGGACTTGTGGTTTTAATGGATGCACGCAAATCTTCCTCAAGAATACAAATCTTTGTATTCTTGACTTCAGAACGTTCCCGTGAATAAACATTTAACTGTGGTAGACTGGGCCTCTGTCTGTTTTCATTTCTATCAGTATCTTACAAATCCTGACATAGCATACTGAGTAATCACAATTAAATTGGGTTATGAACCCGAAGAACAAAATTCTCTTATCAATTTCCTTGTCCCATCACGCTCTAGTGACTCCTTGTGGCAGGGCGGGCACATGCAAGCTGACTCTGGTCGCCAGCTGGACGGTGTTTCCTCTGACACATTGGCGTGTCTAGAAGCAGTGCGGCTTGGCAGGGTCGTGTTTCGGGGGACGCATGGCTCTCGACCTTCGCCTCTTATGAGTCCGTAGGGGAGTTGCAGCGATGGGACAAGACTGTAACTACTAATTGGATATCACGAAATTGGGGAGAAAAAAGGGGTAAAGGTACAAACAAACAAACAAATGTCCCAAGCACAATCGAGCAAACACCCCCTCTTCCTTCTTAATCTAACCTCTGAATCTTGGTCCACCAATCTTTCTTTGGAGGGCATATAAATGCCGGCCCTTGGGAACTTGCGTCTTCATCTGCCGACAGCGATGGCCACTCTGACCTGGAGTGGGAGGGGTCACAGTCCAAATGTGCATTTGGGCACTCTGATTAGTGGAAACCAGGAGGTTGTGATAGACAGCTGAGAAGGGGAGAAATCACCCTAATGAGTCTGTGGGGAAAGTCACGTGCAAAGGCATGGCCTTTCTTACAGGTTATTTCATTTGTGCTGCATTGCGTCTGTTGTATGTTATGTTTAGGGCCTTGTGTCTTGCACAATCATGTGACATGCCTGGATTTTAACCTATGTTCAAAGATTTTTCATCAAACTGTCCCCATTTCTTTTTATATCAGATGGTCAAGCACCATCCTCAGAGAATTGCTTAAATATTTGTTGTAATTCTCATTTATGGATAACTCTTTTAAATGCAGGATAAAAGCTTGCTATGTCACGTGATTGCTCAGAACACAGGGCCTTAGTTATGTTGCGGTTTAATCAAGCTTCAACATCTGTCACAGCCCAGTTCTAAATATCGTGAGGGGATAAATACAGTTCAATTGAGTTTTTGTATTACATTACACTTCACTGTGTTATGCTGATTGACACATTGAACAAGTGTCAATCAGTGCCCTTTCTTGTTTTTATCTCTTAATAAATATTTGTTCCTAAACACCATATTTCTGAATAAAATATAAAACCATAATGATACGTTAGTACCACTGTTTACATGTATTGCGAAAGCTAGTTGGGCATAACTGCGTAAAGTGGTTGTCTACAACCGTACACTAGAGAAAAAATGACAGTAAAAAATCCTGGTGTCGATTTCATAAAAGTCCCATGTGGTTTTGTTGGATGTCTTCCCAGACCCAGACATGGCTTCCACCAGCAGCCTGCTGTCTCAGGAACAGTTCCTGTGCCCCATCTGTCTATACGTGTTCACTATCCCAACCCCATGTGGACACAACAAGGACTGCATACATGGGTCCTGGCATACCACCAGCCCGTGTCAGTGTCCCATGTGTAAGCAGTAATTCAGCAGAACACCTGATCTCAAAGTCAATACTTTCATATCTGAAATGGCCAATCAGGTCAGTTGAAACGAGTGCGACTGCTACTTTTTACCCAGGACCAACCGCTGGACCAAGACCAACCCCAAGCTGCCCAATGTGGAGAAGTACCCTGTCTACACTGGGAGGAAATGCAAGGCCTTCAAGTCCTGCCTGGAGTGTCGGGCCTCTTACTGTGAGATTCACTTCGTATTCTCACCACGTACTGACCACCTTCAAGAAACACAACCTGATCAAGCCTGTCATGAACATGGAGGACAGAGTGTGTAAGAGGTAGCAGAAGCTTCTTGAGCTGTTCTGTAGAAGTAACCAGACATACATGTGTCAGGTATGCACTGAGAAAAGACACAAGAAACACAACACTGTCCCATTGGAGAAAAAAAGGAGGCTTCATCTAGCGAACATGGAGGATGTCATGCAGCAGATGATTCAAGGTCGACTGCAGAAAGTGAAGGACATCAAAGACACAGTACAATCAGGCAGAATAAATTCAGAGAGAGATATTAGGGAGAGCTTGGAGGTCTTTACTGCTCTGGTGCGCTCCATTCAGAGAAGCCAGGCTGAGCTCATTGAGGTGATTGGGGAGGAGCAGAAAGGAGCAGAGAGGCAGGCTGAAGGAGAGACACTGAGCTGGAGCAGCTCTCACACACTGAGGACCACCTTCACCTCATCCATAGCTTCCCATCCCTGTGCACCCCTCCTCTCACCAAGAACTGGTCTGAGATCATTGGTCAAAGTGTTGTGTACGTAAGAACAGTAAGGAGAGCTGTGAGTAGAGCTCGGTCCCAGTTTGAGAAGTCACTGACCCTGATACAGCTCCCCCAAAGTCATCCTCTCTGACAACGGTAAAACAAGTGGCCCACGGCAAAACAGCGCTGAACCTCCCTGACAACCCTGAGAGGTTTTACCCTGGTATCAGTGTCCTGAGGAAGGAGGGCTTTTCCTCAGGGAGGTTCTACTACGAGGTGCAGGTGAAGGGGAAGACCGAGTGGGACATAGGAGTAGGGAGAGAGTCTGTCAACAAGAAAGGAGGGAATAGCCTAAACCCTGAGCGTGGCTACTGGACAGTCGGCCTGAGGAACAGGACTAAGTACTGGGCTCTGCAGACCCCCCTGTCCCACTGCCACTGGTCGAGAAGCACCAGAGGGTGGGCGTGTATGTAGACTGGGAAGGGGGGCATGATGTGGAGTCCAGGTCTCATATCTACTCATTCACAGTTACATCTTCGCAGAGAGACTCTGTCCATACTTCAACCCCTGAAAGAGTAACGGTGGGGTCAGCGCCATTGGTGATATCTCCCGTCAGTGACCTCATCTCCTCACCTTAAACTTCCACCTCTACTTAGAAGAGGACACTGAGGCCTTTTCTCATTTGCATTTGCGCAACTCCTGCATCCTCTGTCCTCTCTCTCCTCTGTACTCTCTCTCCTCTGTACTCTCTCTCCTCTGTACTCTCCTCTGTACTCTCTCTCCTCTGTCCTCTCTCCTCTGTCCTCTCTCGTCTGTACTCTCTCTCCTCTGTCCTCTCTCCTCTGTCCTCTCTCCTCTGTACTCTCTCTCCTCTGTCCTCTCTCCTCTGTACTCTCTCTCCTCTGTCCTATCTCCCCTGTCCTCTCTTCTCTGTCCTCGCTCCTCTGTCTCTTTTTGAAAAATGTCAAAGGTAATGAAGGAGAGGCGGCGAGGAGAGGGAAAGTGGACAAAAATGAGCTTGCATGAAATCGCTCATCATCAGGCAAATTATTTTATTCCAAGCCTATGGAATAAAAGTGGCTCATCTAATTTATGCTGATACATAAAAAAAAAATAATCCATAGGCCTAATGGACACAAGCTCAAACTCGCACACTTTTGATAGACTTAAAGGGGCAATCTGTAGTTGATACATCCATTTTTGGACATTAATAAATGTAATTTAAAGATAACATTTAATCGTATTATTATATATGTAGTAAAAAGCGATGGGTTAGAAGGAGCCAACATAACCAACCCATAAAGTCAAATGAATCATCCATATATGGCCAGCTATATGAAGTTTAACATTGATTTATCCTGCAATAATGTTGTTCAATTGGTAACATACATTTTATTCTTCTTCTAATGCCCCTTAAGGGGAAAGTAATCTAAAAGTAACTGAATGTAATCAGATTACGTTACTAAATTTGGGTAATCCAAAAGTTATGTTACTGATTACAATTTTTTTTTTTACTGTTTTTTTTTTTTTACGGATTACATTTAGAAAGTAACCTACCCAACCTTGCCAACCACTTGGTTTCCAGGTCACGGAGGAGAGAGGAGGGAGGGTGGAGGATGGCCTTTTGTCCAATTGAGAAAAGGCCTGAGTGTTGTGTCAGTTTTATTTGTTATAGAAGCTTTTGCAGTATGATATATTTTCTCGACCTTATGTAATGTGTAGTTGATTTAAAAAATAATATTTTGAAAGTAGTCTGTTTTCTGTGCATTCGGCTTGCAAAGTTCTATGCAATAAATGTTTTAGGTGATGAAAATAAACACTATACAGGTTGAAGGTTTTGGGCATACTCCAATCATTCCAGAAAGCAAATAATAGCATCCAAAACACATATAATACTTTTAACACATTAAAAACATACACAAACACACACACATACCAAAGGTTTTGGCAATTACGAACTCCTAATTGAAATGTGATTGATATCTACTGTAGATGGAAGGGGAGCTGCAGAGGCGGTCTCTCTCCCCAGTGCTCTGTGCAGTTGTCTGGACCATGCTCTCCTGTGGCATTTTGCTGGCTTTCTGCTTCCTGCTCTTCACCCTGCGCTTCAAGAACAACAGGTACATGCACACACACATACACAAACTCACGTTTAAAAGCATATGCACTTGCTCAAATCGATAGACAGGCGTGAACAGTTTTACCTTTATTTTGTTGATATGTGTGTGTATTTCTCTCTGTCTCAGGATAGTGAAGATGTCCAGTCCTAACCTTAATGTGCTGACTCTGTGTGGAAGTATCCTCACCTACAGCAGTGGCTTCCTATTTGCTTTTGAGGAACGCACCCACCTACAAGGGGGAGGAGCCAGAGCAATACTCCAGGTAAGACACACCCACTACCCTGCTACACTCTTCCCCTCCGCCCCTCTCCACTCTCAAAACGACACATTCTGTGTAGCGGGTAGAACGTCACATTGACGCAACGCTGATGGCAAAGCAACACAACCCTTATAGTGGAGCTGAAGTATCACACAGACACACACAGACATACACATTGTTCTGATGATGCCATATTGGGTGATATTATGGGGTGTTACTGTATTGTGTCCTAGGCCAGGATCTGGACATTGTGTATTGGCAGCACTCTGGTATTTGTGCCCATCCTGGGGAAAACATGGCGGCTCTACAGAGTATTCACCCAACGTGTTCCTGACAAGAGAGTGGTAAGCAGGCTGCTCCTCTCACTCTGTCTCTCTGGTCGAAGTGTGTGTTGTGGTGTTGTAACTCGTCACTCCTCCTTTGTGTGCGTGTGTTTAGAGGGGGAGGGTGGAGGGTAAAGGCTTGTACTTCTTAGGGCTGCAATCCCGTTAACGGGATCGATATGACAACAGCCAGTGAAAGTGCAGGGCGCCAAATTCAAAACAACAGAAATCTCATAATTAAAATTCCTCAAACATACATGTATCTTATATCGTTTTAAAGGTAATTTTGTTGTTAATCCACCACAGTGTCCGATTTCAAATAGGCTTTACAGCGAAAGCACCACAAACTATTATGTTAGGTGACCACCAATTCACAGAAAAACAGCAATTTTTCCAGCCAAAGAGAGTCACAAAAAGCACAAATAGAGATAAAATGAATCACTAACCTTTGATGATCTTCATCAGATGACACTCATAGGACTTCATGTTACACAATACATGTATGTTTTGTTTGATAAAGTTCATATTTATATAAAAAAAAATCTCAGTATAGATTGGCGCGTTACGTTCACTAGTTCCAAAAACATCCGGTGATATTGCAAAGAGCCACATAATTTTACAGAAATACTCATTATAAATGTCGATAAATACAATTCTTAGACATGGAAATATAGACATACCTCTCCTTAATGCAAACGCTGTGTCAGATTTTTTAAAACTTGACGGAAAAAGCAAACCATGCAATAATCTGAGACGGCGCTCAGAAAATAAATAAAATTATCCGCCATGTTGGAGTCAACAGAAATCAGAAATCACATTATACATTTTCCCTTACCTTTGATGATCTTCATCAGAATGCACTCCCAGTTCCTAGTTCCACAATAAATGCTTGATTTGTCCATTATTTATGTCCAAGTAGCTACTTTTGTTAGCGTGTTTAGTACACAAATCCAAACACTCGTGCAGGTCCATCCGAATGCCGGACGAAAACTTAAAAAAGTTATATTACAGGTCGAAGAAACTTGTCAAACTAAGTATAGAATCAATCTTTAGGATGTTATCATAAATCGTCAATAAAGTTCCAACCGAAGAATTCCTCTGTCTGTAGAGAAGCCATGGAATGCAGGTTGCTATCATGTGAAATGCGTGTGACCAGGACCTGGCTCTCTGCCAGACCACTGACTCAAGCTCCCATCTGGCTCCACAACACAGTAGAAGCCTCATTCAAGTTTCTAAAGACAGTTGACATCTAGTGGAAGCTCTAGGAAGTGCAACTTTATCCGTATCCCACTGTGTATTCAATAGGGGCTGGGTTGAAAATCGACCAACCTCAGATTTCCCACTTCCTGTTTGGATTTCTTCTCAGGTTTTTGCCTGCCATATGAGTTCTGTTATACTCACAGACATCATTCAAACAGTTTTAGAAACTTCAGAGTGTTTTCTATCCAATACTAATAATACTATGCATATATCAGCAACTGGGACTGAGGAGCAGGCCGTTGACTCTGGCACCTCTGGGCACCTTTCATCCAAGCTACTCAATACTGCCCCTGCAGCCATAAGAAGTTTAATGATCTGTGTGTCACAGAGTGTATGTGTTGCATGGTGTATTACTGAACTCTGTGTTTCAGATCATCAGAGACATCCAGTTGATGGGCTTGGTATCTCTGTTGATTCTGCTGGACCTGCTGGTTCTCACCGCCTGGAGTCTAACCGACCCGGTCAAATGTGCTCGGTCCATTGGGGCTGTGGTCAAGGTGGTGGAGAGGGACATGTCCTACTCTCTGTCTCAGCTGGACTCCTGCTCCTCTCTCTACTCAGACCTGTGGCATATCCTCCTCGCCGTGATGAAGGTAAAGCATATAACTGGGAGAAATACTCAGATAAACATGAGAGCAAATAGTTGCTGTTTCCCCTGAGTTTGTGTTGGTTTGTCATGGTAAACATGTCATGAACATAATGTGGTTGTGTTGCGGTCTCTCCAGGGTAGCCTGCTCCTATATGGGACCTACCTGGCTGGTCTCACCAGCAACGTCAGCCTCCCTCCGGTCAACCAGTCCCCCACCATCATGACCGCGGTCAGCCTGGTCACCCTGTCCACGGCAGTGGGAGTCCCGGTGTCGCGGTTCCTGCAGGCCTGGCCCAACGTGGTCTATAGTATGGTGGCTGGGGCCATCTTCATCTGTACCCTCGCCACCAACTGTATGCTGTTTGTACCTCAGGTGAGAGAGACAGTTAGCGCACATCACTAGGGGTATGCCGAGTACTCTGACAAAACAAGTATTGTAACGGATATGGAGAATATTCCGGATATCTAATGATCCGGGATCGGAAAACAGTTATTTTCAGCTGCCAGCACGCATTTCTCTTTCACTAAAATAGTGTGAAGCGCTGTGTGCTCGAAACAACTATTGTCTATTTTTTCTGTCTGTAAAGTACCGGTTGAGCCTGCGATTAGAACAAGCCGTATAACCAGCCCATGCTTTCTTGCTATTATTATTTATTCTGGACCAGACATGTTTACAGAGTGACGGATTATTAGAAAATAAAATGACAAGTGTAGATTGTTTATTTTGATTGTACAAATGTTGTGGCATAAGTGTCAGGGGAGAAGTTTTGCTCCTCTGTAAAGTTAAACAGTACATGGGGCAAGTGAATTAGCCTATCTTAGAATAAATGCAGGCAGTAGTAGCCAGCCATGTATTAGGCAGTAGTAGCCAGCCATGTATTAGGCATGTTTTTTTGCCTATTTTGTTTATAATTGAATAGGACTAAGTAAGAAAATCGTGCATTTTCATCTGTCGGGGTCGTATAACAATGTGTGTGAATGAGTGAAGGAACATAACAAAGCACTCTGAGTGATAGCACAGTAATGAAGGAACATAACAATGTACTCTGAGTGATAGCACAGTAATGAAGGAACATAACAATGTACTCTGAGTGATAGCACAGTAATGAAGGAACATAACAATGTACTCTGAGTGATAGCACAGTAATGAAGGAACATAACAATGTACTCTGAGTGATAGCACAGTAATGAAGGAACATAACAATGTACTCTGAGTGATAGCACAGTAATGAAGGAACATAACAATGTACTCTGAGTGACAGCACAGTAATGAAGGAACATAACAATGTACTCTGAGTGATAGCACAGTAATGAAGGAACATAACAATGTACTCTGAGTGATAGCACAGTAATGAAGGAACATAACAATGTACTCTGAGTGATAGCACAGTAATGAAGGAACTGAGTGATAGCACAGTAATGAAGGAACATAACAATGCACTCTGAGTGATAGCACAGTAATGAAGGAACATAACAATGTACTCTGAGTGATAGCACAGTAATGAAGGAACATAACAATGTACTCTGAGTGATAGCACAGTAATGAAGGAACATAACAATGTACTCTGAGTGATAGCACAGTAATGAAGGAACATAACAATGTACTCTGAGTGATAGCACAATAGTGAAGGAACATAACAATGTACTCTGAGTGATAGCACAGTAATGAAGGAACATAACAATGTACTCTGAGTGATAGCACAGTAATGTGCACTTGATGTATAGGCTTTACCGGCATTTAAACAACTAGCTCTCAGTCTCACTTCAGAATTAGACATCCATGTTTCTCAAACGTCACATTTCGAAATGTTCAAGGTTAAGTTTAGGCATTAAGTCTGAATGGTTAAGGTAAGGGTTAAGGTTCTGGATAGTCTTAAAACAAACATTTAAAAAACACAACTTTCTATCACTGGATTTGAACTTGCAACCTTTGGCATCAGAGGCAGATGCTTATGCCCATCCACCATCCCCGTCCACAATACCCTGAAACCTATTTGAAGGTAACAGTGCCCACGGTTGCCCCTAGTGGTCAGTTTCCACGTCATCTCCCAACGTCCTCAGACATGGATGGACGTTCAATTCTGACTTGTATCATGGGTGACCTGGCTGCATTTGAAGTGTACTTCCGGTTTTCCAATCATGAGTAAATCAAGTGTGATAAAAACAGTTAATATTACAAATACGAGTATGACGCGATCGACGTGCCCCTACACATCACAGACAGACAGACAGACAGAAACCCCCAGGCCCAATTTGAGTGGCTATGTGAGTGTTTCCCATACCTTGTCATAGTGTGTGTGTGTCCCTCTGTGTGTGTGCGTGTGTGTGTGTGTCTGTGTGTGTGTCTGTGTGTTAACACTGGAGTGTGACTCACATTGGACACACATTGGACACATTGGATCTCCATGAGTCAACATGGTGCAGCCTGCCCCAACACATTAATGACTCCCCATAAGTAGCTGGTGGTCAGCTGATGCAATGATACAGGAATGCATCCTGGACGGAAAGGAAGTGCCCCACCCCTGGAGATTCCAAGGGTGTGGCACACTTGTCTGACAGTTATCCGACTATCCATCATAATCCCCCTCTTTCTCTACCTTGGCATCCCTTTCTTCCCTCCCTCTTTCTCCCCTCTTTCCAGTTGACCCAGTGGCGTCGGTTTGAGGAGGAGCACAACAACCCTAGTCAAATGGCGAAGTACTTCAGCAGCCCCAGTAAGAGTGTCCAGTCTGTCTACAGCCAGGATGAGATCTACTACCTCATGGGGGAGAACAACTCCATGAAGAGGCTCCTCAATGAGGTAGTCAGTGTGTAGGCGATGTAGTATTTTATCCCTCACTTGCCCTCTAATATAGAAGGTGGTGAATCTCCCCCTTACTTACCCCTTACATGGTCCTGTATTCAACATAATCTCTGTGACTCCTCAACACTAGAATACATACCTACCTAAACTCATTTGCTTTGTATTCTGAGTACTCTTCTATTCATCACTAACTTCCCATATAACCTTTAATCTTTAACTTTTCACCCAACTCTTTAGGTCCCAGATTGTTGTTGATAATGTTTTTTGTATTGAAGGGGATTTTAAAGCTTGTTGTTGTCATTTTGCAGAAGAATGCTGTGATTGACAGTCTGCAGGAGCAGGTGAACAATGCCAAAGACAAGCTACTGTGCCTCATGTCCAGTAGCCACCCCCACGAGGACCAGGAAATTGACTCTTCCACCACCAACCTCCACTCCTCATTCACCCAGACCATAGTTGTGCAGTCCGACTGCCTTCCAACTCCCCTGCCACACAGGGACATAGCAGAACCTCCCCTCTCTTCTCCTACCTTTTCTGCACCTCCTATGTCTACTCCTCCCACTACTTCTGCTATCTATACACCTTCTTCTGATTCTCCCTCTGCTCCTCTCTCTACTCCTCCACCTGCCCTCTATCCTCCCCCAGGGGATGGTGTGAATGTTAAACAGTGGAGTGTAGAATTTGGTCAAGACATCCAGGGTGCAGGGATGGAGACTGAGACAGGGTGGTGTAAGGTTGAGGGGACTGGGTCCCAGCAGCAGTGTGGAGGGGTGAGGTCTAACCTCCCAGTCTCCCCTAAGCCCTCTGTCTTCTCCAGGACAGGAGTCAGGACACCAGGGAAGAGGGCAGGGACAAAAACCACACCCTCCTGTCAGTCAAACTATATCACTACTTCTTCCCATCTCTTTCCGGTGGGAAAGTCAGAACCCTCAGGTTGCCATGGCCATCCCGTGTTGCCAAGGGTGACAAGCGTCAGGCCGGCAGGGTTTGTGAGCAGTGAGCATCTGCAGGAGATCCTCCAGGAACTGAGTGTGGTCCCTGTCATGGAAACAGCCCTCCGCTCACCCAATCACAGCAGGGGGATCAGGAGACCCACTCTGCCCTCCTCGACCGACCCCTCAGTCCGCTCTCCTCTCTCCCTCCATGCCCCTCGCACCCATCATCCACCTCTCTTCTTCCGCTACCCCAGTATCTCCCCCTACGTGATGAGGAAACGCAGACCTCCATTCCATCAACCCAGAGGGGGGCCTCCGCCCTGTTACTACCCAGGGTCAGAGACTCCTCGCTGGGGAAGGAGGAGGGATGCTGGATCCTTACAACTAGATAAGCACCCCTCAAAAATACAACCCCAGCTCGAGCCTGTTGGCCCAGAGACCAGTCCCCTCCGCCCTGAAGACAGTGATTCAGAAGAATGGGAAGAGGCAGGGCATAGAGCAACAAATAGGTGTGGGAGGCATGGCTCGAGGTGGGAGCACCGGCTACCACCCCCTCGAAAATGCTCCATCACCCCCTTCTCAGGACACACCCACCCAGGCCCTTCAAACGGGGAGGGGAGCGGTGAGGGAGGGCTAGACCGAGACCGTGGCAGGGACTCTTATGGTTACTGGGACTCAGACTCCAGCAGCTCGGCTGACTACTGCTACTACCACCGACCCTACTGCGATGCCTGCCTGCCACACGGCTACCACCCCTCCAGCGACAGCTCCTCCTCATACTCCTCGGACAGTGAGTACGACGGTGTTGCCGGCCTCTGCCGCTCCACACACCCTGTGGTCAACTTCAAGGAAGACCTCAATCCCACCTTCGTATAAGCCTCTCTGGAGCCTCATTTGAATGGGTGCTGCGGAAGAATCATTCAAGTCAAATTGTGTTGTAATTTACTTTCAATGGCCAGTTCACGGCAGAACAATTGAGTTTACGCACTGTTGTAACGCTATTGAGAAGTAGTAAATTGAGTGTGAACTGAAGTAAATGCTTTCCTTGTAGGCCTACCCATCCAACATGGCTATTTAGAAGGCAAAACATCTGACTTTGCATTCATGGTAATGTTCTTCCTTATTTACATGAGGAGTATCCTTGCAACACATTACCTCACAACAATCACCTTAGAAACTCTTTCATTTGGTTGCAAGTGTTTTAGAAATGGGATGTGTTGGGGTGTGTTGGGGTTGGGGTGTGTTGTTGAATGGATTGAGATTGCTGTATGATGTCTGGGATCTGCTTTTAATTGATTGACTTTGTCTTTCATTTATTGCTCTAACTGCCAATGTCTCTAGGTGATGTTATAGAAAATGTATATTTGTAGCTAAATATGATACAGTATTTACAGTAGATCATATAGATTGTTACATGTTACAAAAAAATGACTTTTATTTATCTGTTACCACATACAGTGAACTCCAAAAGTATTGGGACAGAGACACATGTTTAGTTCTTTTGGATATACACTCCAGCACTTTTAAATTGAAATTATATAATGACTAGGATGTTAAAGTGCAGAATGTCAGTTTTCATTTCAGGGGATTTTCATCCATATCGAGTAAACCATTTAGAAATTAAAGCAATTTTTGTACATAGTCCCCATATTTTAGGGGACCAAAGGTATAGAGACATTCCAGGTGAAGCTGGTTGAGAGAATGCCAAGAGTTTGCAACCCTGTCATCAAGGCAAAGGGTGGCTGCTTTGAAGAATCTCAAATATAAAATATATTTTGATTTGTTTAACACTCTTTTTGGTTACTACATGATTCCATATGTGTTATGTCATAGATTTTATATCTTCACTATTATTCTACAATGTAGAAAATAGTAAAAATAAAGAAATACCCTTGAATTAGTAGGTGTGTCCAAACTTTTGACTGGTATTGTATGTATTAAAGTAGTCCAATGATTACAGCAAGCTTTTGCTTTTTGTTTTTCTTGTGTTTCAGATTATTTTGTGCCCAATAGAAATGAATGGTAAATAATGGTAAATAATGTATATATTTTGGAGTCACTTGTAAATATGAGTAGAATGCGTCTAAACACTTCTACATTAATGTGGATGCTACCATGATTGTGGATAGTCCTGAATAAATCATGAGTGAGAAAGTTACAGACACACACATATCATACCCCCAAGACATTCTAACCTCTCACCATTACAATGACATGGTAGGGTAGCATTTTTTGTGGGGTTTGATATTCATGCAACTGTAACGTTCTCATTCATCATTCTTCACGACACATTCAGGACTGTCTGTAATCATGGTAGTATCCACATTAATGTGGAAGTGTTTAGAAACCTATTCTATTCTTATTTACAATAAAAGTGACTCCAAATGACACAATATATTATTTACCATTTATTTATATTGGGAACAAAATAATCTGAAACACGACCAAAATAAACAGCAAATGCATCCACCAAGTTTGTAGTCATAACGTTGATGTAATCATTGCATGCTAGGAATGTGGGACCAACACTAAACTTTTGAGTACTTTAATACACATAAGTGAATCTGTCCCAGTACATTTGGTGTCCTAAAATGGGGGGGACTATGTACACAAAGTGCTGTAATTTCCCAACGGTTCCCCCAATATGGATGAAAATACACTCATTGTATCATTTCTAATCCAAAGTGCTGGAGTACAGAGGCAAAACAACAACACAAATTGTCACGGCCACAATACTTTTGGAGCTCATTGTACATACCACAGGTGGCCTGTATCACATTAATGAGGGAGAAGGGGACCATAGTAATGGCTGGAACAGAATTCATGGAATGGTATCGAACACATTAAACACATGGTTTCCATGTGTTTGATAGCATTCCATTAACTCCATTCCAGACATTATTATGAGCCGTTCTCCCCTCAGAAGCCTCCTGTCAATACATATGGTAAATAATATGTAGGCCCCTTGTAACCATTTTGACTGAGTTGTAATGACTTTTACGCTTTTGTTTACCTTTTCAAACATCAAAATCCCTCAATGAAGTACTGTATGTTGGTATTTTTATTGATTTGACTGTTTGTGTGCATGCGTGCAAGTGCACAATGTACTGAATGTATTGCATTTTAATTGGAAGCTCTGCCTCCAATAACAATCAATTGTAATTCTCCGTGAGCTGATTGATTATCTGTATAACCTATTGGCCTGCCCCCTTCACCCAGTATGAGGTTTGCTTCTCTTTCCCACAACCGGCTGCCAATGCTTCTCAATAAGAGGATGCAGCTTCATTGATGTTCAGAATGAATGAGTTTATGTAAACTGGTTATTTTGCTGGCGTTAATGATACAGAAACTGGACAGTATTTAAAGCTGATATGATGCTACTGTGTGTGCTGTGCCTTATAGACTTTGATAAATTCTCTAAACTCAAAGTCTACTACTAAACACGGAAAATGACGCCATAAAACTGTTCCCTGTTGGATTAATTGTAACTGAACTAGTTAATTAGACCATTAAGAATACATGAATAACATACTTCATGTTTTATCATTCCCTCATAGACAAAAATAGACATCATTCCCTCATAGACAAAAATAGACATCATTCCCTCATAGACAAAAATAGACATCATTCCCTCATAGCACAAAAATAGACATCATTCCCTCATAGCACAAAAATAGACATAATTCCCTCATAGCACAAAAATAGACATCATTCCCTCATAGCACAAAAATAGACATCATTCCCTCATAGACAAAAATAGACATCATTCCCTCATAGCACAAAAATAGACATCATTCCCTCATAGACAAAAATAGACATCATTCCCTCATAGACAAAAATAGACATCATTCCCTCATAGCACAAAAATAGACATCATTCCCTCATAGCACAAAAATAGACATCATTCCCTCATAGCACAAAAATAGACATCATTCCCTCATAGCACAAAAATAGACATCATTCCCTCATAGCACAAAAATAGACATCATTCCCTCATAGCACAAAAATAGACATCATTCCCTCATAGCACAAAAATAGACATCATTCCCTCATAGACAAAAATAGACATCATTCCCTCATAGCACAAAAATAGACATCATTCCCTCATAGACAAAAATAGACATCATTCCCTCATAGACAAAAATAGACATCATTCCCTCATAGACAAAAATAGACATCATTCCCTCATAGCACAAAAATAGACATCATTCCCTCATAGCACAAAAATAGACATCATTCCCTCATAGACAAAAATAGACATCATTCCCTCATAGCACAAAAATAGACATCATTCCCTCATAGCACAAAAATAGACATCATTCCCTCATAGACAAAAATAGACATCATTCCCTCATAGCACAAAAATAGACATCATTCCCTCATAGCACAAAAATAGACATCATTCCCTCATAGCACAAAAATAGACATAATTCCCTCATAGCACAAAAATAGACATCATTCCCTCATAGCACAAAAATAGACATCATTCCCTCATAGCACAAAAATAGACATCATTCCCTCATAGCACAAAAATAGACATCATTCCCTCATAGCACAAAAATAGACATCATTCCCTCATAGCACAAAAATAGACATCATTCCCTCATAGCACAAAAATAGACATCATTCCCTCATAGCACAAAAATAGACATCACTCCCTCATAGCACAAAAATAGACATCATTCCCTCATAGCACAAAAATAGACATCATTCCCTCATAGCACAAAAATAGACATCATTCCCTCATAGCACAAAAATAGACATCATTCCCTCATAGCACAAAAATAGACATCATTCCCTCATAGCACAAAAATAGACATCATTCCCTCATAGCACAAAAATAGACATCATTCCCTCATAGCACAAAAATAGACATCACTCCCTCATAGCACAAAAATAGACATCATTCCCTCATAGCACAAAAATAGACATCACTCCCTCATAGCACAAAAATAGACATCATTCCCTCATAGCACAAAAATAGACATCATTCCCTCATAGCACAAAAATAGACATAATTCCCTCATAGCACAAAAATAGACATCATTCCCTCATAGCACAAAAATAGACATCATTCCCTCATAGCACAAAAATAGACATCATTCCCTCATAGCACAAAAATAGACATCATTCCCTCATAGCACAAAAATAGACATCATTCCCTCATAGCACAAAAATAGACATCATTCCCTCATAGCACAAAAATAGACATCATTCCCTCATAGCACAAAAATAGACATCACTCCCTCATAGCACAAAAATAGACATCATTCCCTCATAGCACAAAAATAGACATCATTCCCTCATAGCACAAAAATAGACATCATTCCCTCATAGCACAAAAATAGACATCATTCCCTCATAGCACAAAAATAGACATCATTCCCTCATAGCACAAAAATAGACATCATTCCCTCATAGCACAAAAATAGACATCATTCCCTCATAGCACAAAAATAGACATCACTCCCTCATAGCACAAAAATAGACATCATTCCCTCATAGCACAAAAATAGACATCACTCCCTCATAGCACAAAAATAGACATCATTCCCTCATAGCACAAAAATAGACATCATTCCCTCATAGCACAAAAATAGACATCATTCCCTCATAGCACAAAAATAGACATCATTCCCTCATAGCACAAAAATAGACATCATTCCCTCATAGCACAAAAATAGACATCATTCCCTCATAGCACAAAAATAGACATCATTCCCTCATAGCACAAAAATAGACATCATTCCCTCATAGCACAAAAATAGACATCATTCCCTCATAGCACAAAAATAGACATCATTCCCTCATAGCACAAAAATAGACATCATTCCCTCATAGCACAAAAATAGACATCATTCCCTCATAGCACAAAAATAGACATCATTCCCTCATAGCACAAAAATAGACATCATTCCCTCATAGCACAAAAATAGACATCATTCCCTCATAGCACAAAAATAGACATCATTCCCTCATAGCACAAAAATAGACATCATTCCCTCATAGCACAAAAATAGACATCATTCCCTCATAGCACAAAAATAGACATCATTCCCTCATAGCACAAAAATAGACATCATTCCCTCATAGCACAAAAATAGACATCATTCCCTCATAGCACAAAAATAGACATCATTCCCTCATAGCACAAAAATAGACATCATTCCCTCATAGCACAAAAATAGACATCATTCCCTCATAGCACAAAAATAGACATCACTCCCTCATAGCACAAAAATAGACATCACTCCCTCATAGCACAAAAATAGACATCATTCCCTCATAGCACAAAAATAGACATCACTCCCTCATAGCACAAAAATAGACATCATTCCCTCATAGCACAAAAATAGACATCATTCCCTCATAGCACAAAAATAGACATCATTCCCTCATAGCACAAAAATAGACATCATTCCCTCATAGCACAAAAATAGACATCATTCCCTCATAGCACAAAAATAGACATCATTCCCTCATAGCACAAAAATAGACATCATTCCCTCATAGCACAAAAATAGACATCATTCCCTCATAGCACAAAAATAGACATCATTCCCTCATAGCACAAAAATAGACATCATTCCCTCATAGCACAAAAATAGACATCATTCCCTCATAGCACAAAAATAGACATCATTCCCTCATAGCACAAAAATAGACATCATTCCCTCATAGCACAAAAATAGACATCATTCCCTCATAGCACAAAAATAGACATCATTCCCTCATAGCACAAAAATAGACATCATTCCCTCATAGCACAAAAATAGACATCACTCCCTCATAGCACAAAAATAGACATCACTCCCTCATAGCACAAAAATAGACATCACTCCCTCATAGCACAAAAATAGACATCACTCCCTCATAGCACAAAAATAGACATCATTCCCTCATAGCACAAAAATAGACATCATTCCCTCATAGCACAAAAATAGACA
Organism: Oncorhynchus mykiss; assembly: GCF_057628025.1. Lineage (NCBI taxonomy): Eukaryota > Metazoa > Chordata > Actinopteri > Salmoniformes > Salmonidae > Oncorhynchus > Oncorhynchus mykiss. Next base: position 79,789,370 of record NC_143024.1, read on the forward strand.
TCATTCCCTCATAGCACAAAAATAGACATCATTCCCTCATAGCACAAAAATAGACATCATTCCCTCATAGCACAAAAATAGACATCATTCCCTCATAGCACAAAAATAGACATCATTCCCTCATAGCACAAAAATAGACATCATTCCCTCATAGCACAAAAATAGACATCATTCCCTCATAGCACAAAAATAGACATCATTCCCTCATAGCACAAAAATAGACATCATTCCCTCATAGCACAAAAATAGACACCATTCCCTCATAGCACAAAAATAGACATCATTCCCTCATAGCACAAAAATAGACATCATTCCCTCATAGCACAAAAATAGACATCATTCCCTCATAGCACAAAAATAGACATCATTCCCTCATAGCACAAAAATAGACATCATTCCCTCATAGCACAAAAATAGACATCATTCCCTCATAGCACAAAAATAGACATCATTCCCTCATAGCACAAAAATAGACATCATTCCCTCATAGCACAAAAATAGACATCATTCCCTCATAGCACAAAAATAGACATCATTCCCTCATAGCACAAAAATAGACATCATTCCCTCATAGCACAAAAATAGACATCATTCCCTCATAGCACAAAAATAGACATCATTCCCTCATAGCACAAAAATAGACATCATTCCCTCATAGCACAAAAATAGACATCATTCCCTCATAGCACAAAAATAGACATCATTCCCTCATAGCACAAAAATAGACATCATTCCCTCATAGCACAAAAATAGACATCATTCCCTCATAGCACAAAAATAGACATCATTCCCTCATAGCACAAAAATAGACATCATTCCCTCATAGCACAAAAATAGACATCATTCCCTCATAGCACAAAAATAGACATCATTCCCTCATAGCACAAAAATAGACATCATTCCCTCATAGCACAAAAATAGACATCATTCCCTCATAGACAAAAATAGACATCATTCCCTCATAGCACAAAAATAGACATCATTCCCTCATAGACAAAAATAGACATCATTCCCTCATAGACAAAAATAGACATCATTCCCTCATAGACAAAAATAGACATCATTCCCTCATAGCACAAAAATAGACATCATTCCCTCATAGCACAAAAATAGACATCATTCCCTCATAGACAAAAATAGACATCATTCCCTCATAGCACAAAAATAGACATCATTCCCTCATAGCACAAAAATAGACATCATTCCCTCATAGACAAAAATAGACATCATTCCCTCATAGCACAAAAATAGACATCATTCCCTCATAGCACAAAAATAGACATCATTCCCTCATAGCACAAAAATAGACATAATTCCCTCATAGCACAAAAATAGACATCATTCCCTCATAGCACAAAAATAGACATCATTCCCTCATAGCACAAAAATAGACATCATTCCCTCATAGCACAAAAATAGACATCATTCCCTCATAGCACAAAAATAGACATCATTCCCTCATAGCACAAAAATAGACATCATTCCCTCATAGCACAAAAATAGACATCATTCCCTCATAGCACAAAAATAGACATCACTCCCTCATAGCACAAAAATAGACATCATTCCCTCATAGCACAAAAATAGACATCATTCCCTCATAGCACAAAAATAGACATCATTCCCTCATAGCACAAAAATAGACATCATTCCCTCATAGCACAAAAATAGACATCATTCCCTCATAGCACAAAAATAGACATCATTCCCTCATAGCACAAAAATAGACATCATTCCCTCATAGCACAAAAATAGACATCACTCCCTCATAGCACAAAAATAGACATCATTCCCTCATAGCACAAAAATAGACATCACTCCCTCATAGCACAAAAATAGACATCATTCCCTCATAGCACAAAAATAGACATCATTCCCTCATAGCACAAAAATAGACATCATTCCCTCATAGCACAAAAATAGACATCATTCCCTCATAGCACAAAAATAGACATCATTCCCTCATAGCACAAAAATAGACATCATTCCCTCATAGCACAAAAATAGACATCATTCCCTCATAGCACAAAAATAGACATCATTCCCTCATAGCACAAAAATAGACATCATTCCCTCATAGCACAAAAATAGACATCATTCCCTCATAGCACAAAAATAGACATCATTCCCTCATAGCACAAAAATAGACATCATTCCCTCATAGCACAAAAATAGACATCATTCCCTCATAGCACAAAAATAGACATCATTCCCTCATAGCACAAAAATAGACATCATTCCCTCATAGCACAAAAATAGACATCATTCCCTCATAGCACAAAAATAGACATCATTCCCTCATAGCACAAAAATAGACATCATTCCCTCATAGCACAAAAATAGACATCATTCCCTCATAGCACAAAAATAGACATCATTCCCTCATAGCACAAAAATAGACATCATTCCCTCATAGCACAAAAATAGACATCATTCCCTCATAGCACAAAAATAGACATCATTCCCTCATAGCACAAAAATAGACATCATTCCCTCATAGCACAAAAATAGACATCACTCCCTCATAGCACAAAAATAGACATCACTCCCTCATAGCACAAAAATAGACATCATTCCCTCATAGCACAAAAATAGACATCACTCCCTCATAGCACAAAAATAGACATCATTCCCTCATAGCACAAAAATAGACATCATTCCCTCATAGCACAAAAATAGACATCATTCCCTCATAGCACAAAAATAGACATCATTCCCTCATAGCACAAAAATAGACATCATTCCCTCATAGCACAAAAATAGACATCATTCCCTCATAGCACAAAAATAGACATCATTCCCTCATAGCACAAAAATAGACATCATTCCCTCATAGCACAAAAATAGACATCATTCCCTCATAGCACAAAAATAGACATCATTCCCTCATAGCACAAAAATAGACATCATTCCCTCATAGCACAAAAATAGACATCATTCCCTCATAGCACAAAAATAGACATCATTCCCTCATAGCACAAAAATAGACATCATTCCCTCATAGCACAAAAATAGACATCATTCCCTCATAGCACAAAAATAGACATCATTCCCTCATAGCACAAAAATAGACATCACTCCCTCATAGCACAAAAATAGACATCACTCCCTCATAGCACAAAAATAGACATCACTCCCTCATAGCACAAAAATAGACATCACTCCCTCATAGCACAAAAATAGACATCATTCCCTCATAGCACAAAAATAGACATCATTCCCTCATAGCACAAAAATAGACATCATTCCCTCATAGCACAAAAATAGACATCATTCCCTCATAGCACAAAAATAGACATCATTCCCTCATAGCACAAAAATAGACATCATTCCCTCATAGCACAAAAATAGACATCATTCCCTCATAGCACAAAAATAGACATCATTCCCTCATAGCACAAAAATAGACATCATTCCCTCATAGCACAAAAATAGACATCATTCCCTCATAGCACAAAAATAGACACCATTCCCTCATAGCACAAAAATAGACATCATTCCCTCATAGCACAAAAATAGACATCATTCCCTCATAGCACAAAAATAGACATCATTCCCTCATAGCACAAAAATAGACATCATTCCCTCATAGCACAAAAATAGACATCATTCCCTCATAGCACAAAAATAGACATCATTCCCTCATAGCACAAAAATAGACATCATTCCCTCATAGCACAAAAATAGACATCATTCCCTCATAGCACAAAAATAGACATCATTCCCTCATAGCACAAAAATAGACATCATTCCCTCATAGCACAAAAATAGACATCATTCCCTCATAGCACAAAAATAGACATCATTCCCTCATAGCACAAAAATAGACATCATTCCCTCATAGCACAAAAATAGACATCATTCCCTCATAGCACAAAAATAGACATCATTCCCTCATAGCACAAAAATAGACATCATTCCCTCATAGCACAAAAATAGACATCATTCCCTCATAGCACAAAAATAGACATCATTCCCTCATAGCACAAAAATAGACATCATTCCCTCATAGCACAAAAATAGACATCATTCCCTCATAGCACAAAAATAGACATCATTCCCTCATAGCACAAAAATAGACATCATTCCCTCATAGCACAAAAATAGACATCATTCCCTCATAGACATCAGTCAACTTCGGTACAAGACTGTTTTACGTTGCGCAAACTAAACTGCCCCATAGTGGTAGAGCGTGCTTACGCCCTGGACGTTGTGTGCTGAAGGTTATACTTGTTCTCATAAGTTTTCTACTCACAAATAATTTGTTATTCTTCAATTTGCTGGTGCAATGAGTAAGATGACTAAGAAAACGACTGAGACGACGATGGCTAAACCGGGTTCGGGGTCAAGATCATCCCCTCAGTCATACGGTTAAAAAATGTCTCTGAAAGATACTCACCATCTGTATTTAGTTTGTCTCGGAGCACGTTAAGGCAGCCCTCGCTCAAACCATGTACTGCATACAAACTCCCTGGAAAGACGTGTAGCATGTTTGAGGAATCTTGGAATTGCGATGGCGATTTTCCTTTCTTGGATGCCGGTACCTCGGCTGGGACCGGGGTGCAGGAAGCAGAGATGGATTGGGTGGTCAAATATCTTGTTTGTCTGGGCATGGGGTATGCGGTGGCTGCCTGCGCCCAACCCGGCTCCTGTGTGCTCTGTCACCTGTTACGGGAGAACAGCCAGGTACCCCCAGCTGCATGTGTCTGCCTCAGTCAAGCACTGCTTGCCTCTCTTCCCAGACTTGTTGATAAAGGGTCCAGTCCCACTTCGGTGAGCCGGTCCTATGTGGATTTTCAAGACCGGATTAGCTAAACGAGCGCTGCATAGTGTGCTAGCCAGGTTGGCTAACTCACTGAGGCGCGCTAACTATTACTAGCTATTCCTGCCTCCCCACTGTAGAGTTGCTGGGGTAGCTCTCTTGTTTAGTATACGTAGTGTTAAGTCTCTTGGTTATTCTAAATGGACTGTCCTGCTGTCAAAGAGGCTGCTAGCCTAGCTTATGCTAAAAAAGCTTCCTGGCTAACGTTGGCTAGCATGATTAACTTCTGGCGAGTAAAACTTACTAGCGTTCCCTAGGCGTTATGGCAACCCCATTCGTATTTTCAGTTCCTGGATTTGGAGGGAGAAGGTTACAGGTTTTGCATGCACCTCCAATGAAGAAGGAGCCCCCCGGAGCAAGGGGACTTTAAACGGGTCTGAGTGACCAGTGCACCCCTCACCAAAAGCATTACTGTGACAACAGTGGCAAACTTGGTATTACGTCAGCCATTGCCAGAGCCCCCTGTTCCCGTAAAGGGGCCGGGCTTCATGAAGGCTATAAAGTCTCACGTAAGTACAACATATGTTGGAAGTTTATCTATGTTTAATCCTGCTCCCTCTGCTACCCCGCGTTCCACAGTGTTCACAGGGTTCAAAGGGTTTATAAAACTCCCAAAGGTGAGAGTGACAAGTTGGGTCACTGTCCACAAAAGGGCACCCCTCCCCCAAAGATGGCTCATTACTGGGATTCATTGCTGATTCCTACCTGTAGCTCACTAGTCTCAATGAGATTTCTAGTGATACAGGTTATATGCTTTGTAGGCGATTAGTTGTTGGTAATGGGGTCGAGGAAACGGGCATGGTTGGACACGACCACGCTACTATCCCACACTCAGTCTCTGTGGTTCATTTGAGCCCCCAAATTAGCAGTCTGTTTTTCATAGCTGTTCCATTCCCAGCTAGGTTTCAAGGCACTTGGTCACCAGTACCTATGACTGGTCGATAGGGTATCCTCCATGATAAAGTTTTTATTTTTAATGTGTGCAGTCCAATGCTGGGTGCTAGCCAGTTATCGGAATGCATCTTACCGCCTAAACCGAGTGTAGTTGTGACAACTGTACCCCCAAGTTCATAGCTGAAATTCCAAAGATCTGGAAATCAGCATTTGTCCTACCACTTTTAAAAGGGGGAGAGCCAACTCTTTTAAATAATTATAGGCCAATCTCAAAGCTGTCACCCCTGGTGAAAATACTTGAAACCCTTGTAAGTGAACAACTAAAATAGTTTTTATTTACTAACTCTATTTTATCAATGTACCCATCGGGCTTCAGGAAGAAGCAAAGCACAATTACAGCAGCCATGAAGGTTTTAAACGATATCACTGAAGCCCTTGACAAAAAACAGCACGGTGTCTCACTTTTTTATTGATATCTCTAAGGCTTTTGATACAGTTGATCATGCTATACTAAGACAGAGATTGTCAAGTGTAGGTCTTTCGGAGCATGCAGTTGTCTCTTACAAAACCTTTCCAGAACATGCAAACTGCTTTTATTTCATACCTTGTGTCAATTGAAGCTTATCCTCAATACTGACAAGACTAAACTAATGCTGCTCCCAGTACAGCACACAATGTAATACCCAGACACATATTTTATATATGAATGCTTCCGCTCAGTGTTTGAGATCAATTGACACCCTTTACCATGGCACTTTGAGATTATTTTAAAAGGCAAAACCTTTACGCACCACTGCACTTTGTATACCAGGGTTGGCTGGCCTTCTCTAGTCACTTGTAGGCTCAGTCACTGGTATACTTTTATTTACAAAGCCATTTTGGGTTTACTACCTTTTTATTGTTCAGAAATGTGGTGGATACTATCTTCATTCACTGGACTTTATCCTGCTAACTGTTCCAAATGTCCAAACTGAATTTGGTAAAAGGGCTTTTATGTACTCTGCGCCATCGTCTTGGAACACCTTACAAAATACTTTTAAACTGGAAGAACTTGTCCCGATTGGTGTTTTTAAATCACTGATGAAGGATTTTAAGGCTGATTCCCTGACCTGTCAATGTTTATAATTTGCTGTTTTATACTCCTGTGAATTCAATGGTTTTTACTAGATTACTTGTAGTTTCATGTCTGAATACATGCCTATATTGGCCAGGGCGCTCTTGAAAAAGAGATTTTAATCTCAATGAGCCCTTCCTGGTTAAATAAAGGTTAAATAAAATAAATAAAAGTGGCAAGGCCAATCGGGGTACGTCACTATCACCAGAGCCCATGTACCCAGAGTGGGCTGAGCTTTAGGCAAACCTTGGCACATAAACATCGTTTTTTCAACTGAGTTCCACGGTGTTCACGGGTGTTAAAAGTGACACAGGTTGTCAAGAGTGTTGGAAATGGAAGAAGAACCAATCTCTCCCAGTCCAAAAGGTGGTGTTCAGATGGCACTTCACGGGAGCCTCACTGTGACGCCACGATACAGGCTACAATTTGATGAACATCCCCCATGTGCTTGTTTTGAGGGAGGAAATATTCTCCGTCTCCAGAAGCAGGCAATCCGAGTGGTTCCAATGTCAAAGATTCTGTCACGAATCGTCGATAGGAACGGACCAAGGCGCAGCCAAGGCGCAGCGTGAGTTGAGTTCCACAATCTTCATTACACCGTGAAACTACCAAAAACAACAAACGCCGTAGTGCACAAAACACTAACATAAACAATATCCCACAAAACAGGTGGGCACAAAGGACAATTTAAGTATGATCCCCAATTAGAGACAACGATAATCAGCTGCCTCTAATTGGGAACCACACTAAAACACCAACATAGAAATATAACGACTAGAACACCCCTGAGTCACGCCCTACCTAAAGCACCATAGAGAACCCCGGGGGCTCTCTATGGACAGGGCATGACATATCCGGGACTGCTGGTGCAGCCGGTGTTCCTGGTTACAAAAAAGGGACGGGACTTTGCGCCAGATTCTAGACATACGTGCCCTCAGAAATAGCCGCGATTGGCTGGTGGGGGGGCAAGCACTGTTACACACATCCATGCTAATGAAGTCGAGGGGGCAAGCACTGTTACACAAATCCATGCTAATGAAGTCGAGGGGGCAAGCACTGTTACACACATCCATGCTAATGGAGTCGAGGGGGCAAGCACTGTTACACACATCCATGCTAATGGAGTCGAGGGGGCAAGCACTGTTACACACATCCATGCTAATGGAGTTGTGGGGGCAAGCACTGTTACACACATCCATGCTAATGGAGTCGAGGGGGCAAGCACTGTTACACACATCCATGCTAATGGAGTCGAGGGGGCAAGCACTGTTACACACATCCATGCTAATGAAGTTGAGGGGGCAAGCACTGTTACACACATCCATGCTAATGGAGTCGAGGGGGCAAGCACTGTTACACACATCCATGCTAATGGAGTCGAGGGGGCAAGCACTGTTACACACATCCATGCTAATGGAGTCGAGGGGGCGAGGACTGTTACACACATCCATGCTAATGGAATCGAGAGGGCAAGCACTGGGGGCAAGCACTGTTACACACATCCATGCTAATGGAGTTGAGGGGGCAAGCACTGTTACACACATCCATGCTAATGGAGTCGAGGGGGCAAGCACTGTTACACACATCCATGCTAATGGAGTCGAGGGAGCAAGCACTGTTACACACATCCATGCTCATGGAGTCGAGGGGGCAAGCACTGTTACACACATCCATGCTAATGGAGTCGAGAGGGCAAGCACTGTTACACACATCCATGCTAATGGAGTCGAGGGGGCAAGCACTGTTACACACATCCATGCTAATGGAGTCGAGGGGGCAAGCACTGTTACACACATCCATGCTAATGGAGTCGAGGGGGCAGGCACTGTTACACACATCCATGCTAATGGAGTCGAGGGGGCAAGCACTGTTACACACATCCATGCTAATGGAGTCGAGGGGGCAAGCACTGTTACACACATCCATGCTAATGGAGTCGAGAGGGCAAGCACTGTTACACACATCCATGCTAATGTAGTCGAGGGGGCAAGCACTGTTACACACATCCATGCTAATGGAGTCGAGGGGGCAAGCACTGTTACACACATCCATGCTAATGGAGTCGAGGGAGCAAGCACTGTTACACACATCCATGCTCATGGAGTCGAGGGGGCAAGCACTGTTACACACATCCATGCTAATGGAGTCGAGAGGGCAAGCACTGTTACACACATCCATGCTAATGGAGTCGAGGGGGCAAGCACTGTTACACACATCCATGCTAATGGAGTCGAGGGGGCAAGCACTGTTACACACATCCATGCTAATGGAGTCGAGGGGGCAGGCACTGTTACACACATCCATGCTAATGGAGTCGAGGGGGCAAGCACTGTTACACACATCCATGCTAATGGAGTCGAGGGGGCAAGCACTGTTACACACATCCATGCTAATGGAGTCGAGAGGGCAAGCACTGTTACACACATCCATGCTAATGTAGTCGAGGGGGCAAGCACTGTTACACACATCCATGCTAATGGAGTCGAGGGGGCAAGCACTGTTACACACATCCATGCTAATGGAGTCGAGGGGGCAAGCACTGTTACACACATCCATGCTAATGGAGTCGAGGGGGCAAGCACTGTTACACACATCCATGCTAATGGAGTCGAGGGGGCAAGCACTGTTACACACATCCATGCTAATGGAGTCAAGGGGGCAAGCACTGTTACACACATTCCATGCTAATGAAGTCGAGGGGGCAAGCACTGGGGGCAAGCACTGTTACACACATCCATGCTAATGGAGTCGAGGGGGCAAGCACTGTTACACACATCCATGCTAATGGAGTCGAGGGGGCAAGCACTGTTACACACATTCCATGCTAATGGAGTCGAGGGGGCAAGCACTGGGGGCAAGCACTGTTACACACATCCATGCTAATGGAGTCGAGGGGGCAAGCACTGTTACACACATCCATGCTAATGGAGTCGAGGGGGCAAGCACTGTTACACACATCCATGCTCATGGAGTCGAGGGGGCAAGCACTGTTACACACATCCATGCTACTGTCCTGTATTCAGTCTCTAGGCTTCATTAGAAACCAGAAAATTAGCTGACTAACTCCATTTCAGCACATTCTGTTTCTGGGTCTCACGCTAGACTCCTGTATCATGCTTTTCTATCCCCATGTAGGTGTCCAGGTTCCGGCTCTGCTTAGCCACATTTCGGATTGTGTCACACATTGCGTTTTTACCCATGCCTATTCCTACCTGGGATGATGGCTTCTGTGATGGAAGTCTTCCCGTGGGGCTAGCCACTCACCTGGACACATCTCACAACCAAATCCGGTTGCTTCGGGTGTCCCTGTCAGGCCTATGGGCCTCTATCCAGTGTAAGGACCCTCTGCTATTATCAGGGGGCTCCCATGGGCTGAGTTGTGTCCCGCAAGGTGATCACGACAGATGTATCCCTCCAAGGGTGGCGTGTGCTGTATGAAGGCAACTCAATTCGGAAGGTATGGAATGTGGTGCAGAGCGCACTGCATGTCAATTAGCCAGAGTATCTGGCGCTCAAGCGCCTTTCCCTGTTTTTATTGGGCCGGCTTGTACTGGACAGAAACAACAATATGTCAGTGGTGGCATGCATCAACAGATGGGGAGAGACTCTTTTATCCAGGTGGGACACTCTCTCAATGTTACTTCGGCAGGGCTGATGTAGACCTTTACGCATTGCAAGAAAACGTGCAGTGTCGTCTATTTTTCTTGATGATGGACCCAAGTGCTGCTCTGGCACACCAGTGTTCTCGGGTCCTCCTTTACGTGTTTCCTGCCAGCGGTTCTTATTCAGCCCACATTGGAGTGGGTGCGGTGCGAGGGCTTACCATTGATTCTTGTGGCTCCTCGTTGGCCCAGGCAGCCTTGGTCCACCAAGGTCATTTGCCTTTACGCTGGGACCCATGGAAACTGCTGTTGCACAGGGACCTGTTATCTCAGGCTCATGTGTAGGCCAGAGATTTGGTAAATAATGCCAATTTAATAATGTTTACATATCTTACATTACTCATATCATATGTACATACTGTATTCTATACCATCTATTGCACCTTGCCTGTGACGCTCGGCCATCGCTCATCCATATATTTATATGTCCATATTCTCATTCACCCATTTTAGTTTTGTGTGTATTAGGTAGTTGTTGGGGAATTGTTAGATTACTTGTTAAATATTACTGCACTGTCGGAACTAGAAGCACAAGCATTTCGCTACACTCGCATTAACATCTGCTAACCATGTGTATGTGACCAATAGAATTTGATTTGATTTGATGGACCTGGCCCCTAAGAGGGCTAATCTGATGGATAGAGGTTTACCTACAAAGTTATTACTACCATTCAGTCTGCAAGGGTGCCCTCCATGAAAGGGCTGTATAAGTGGCAAGCGTTTGAGCTCTGATGCCAAGATTATGTTCCTACAGGAGCTTTTAAAGCATAATCCACTTTAAAAGTGTACATGGCCGCTGTCTCATCGTGTGGGAATTGACGGAACCTCACCCGGGGCTCACCCCCTGGTGGTGCGGTTCCTGAAAGGTGTACGTCGTCACATACCAGTCTCTAAACCCATTGCGCCCACATGGGACTCGGCGTTGGTTTTGGGACCATTGTGTGTGGCCCCCTTTGAGCCTCTGGAATTGGTGGATCTGAAGATCCTCTCCTACAAAACCTTCCTGGACATGGCTTTATCTCCCTGGCATATAGCAGCAAAGGGCAAGGGTTACATAGAGGTGTATGCGCCCACTCCACCAGGAGTCTGGCAGCATCTTGGCCTTTGTTTAATGGGTTGACTATAGGAGATATTTGTGCTGCGGAGAGTTGGGAATCACCACACATTTTTGTGAGGTTTTATCACTTGGATGTCACTGCTCCCAGTACAGCACACAATGTAATACCCAGACTGCTGCATCTGGCAGGGCCAGGTCTGGGTGGTCTGCCACATGCTGTTTCATTTCGTATCTGTTGGGGTTGGCTTGAGCGTGATTATATTTCCCCATAGTATGGTGTACAGAAGTTGACTGATTGAAGGGAATTTAACGTTATGACTATAACTACTGTTCTCTGAAGGAGGGAAACAAGGTACAGCACCTGTTTGGCCCTGCACCACCCATTCCTGGGCTTGGTGAAGAGCAGTATTACATTGAAGTAATGAATCCGAGCCTCACGCTTATCTGTGGAAGGCGGGGCTTCCAGCGAGTCGTGGATCTTATTGGCCTTGTGAGACATGATAGTGGATCCTTCAACCAAAGTCACGAGAGTGCGACTCCCCATAGTATGTTGCGCCTCGTTTGCCTCCTTCAGAAACGGTAGTTATAGTCATAATGTTACGTTCTCTTTCTCTCATATGCACTCATCTCTCCTCAAGGCTCTTTCTACCCACAGTTTTTCTTGCTAAGAATACACTGATCTCTCGCTGTGTGTGCGCGAGTGTGTGTGTGTGTGTGTGTGTGTACAGTGGGAAGTGTTAAGTGCTTAAAGAGAAAACAGCAACTCCTTTTTATCCTGCATCCATCATCACCACTGAAAGACCACTTTGATACGGCATCCTCAGATCAACATAAAATACATGAAAGAGTCTAAATAAACAGCTTAAAAGAACCATTAACTTCTTAGACTGCAGATGACTTGAGTAGAGCAACCAGCAAGGTTGACTCATTTCTATTCTTTAAGATGGTTTTATTTTCAAGATCATTAATGCACATTGTGTGTGATAGTGGTGTCAGTCTTTAGTGGTGTCAGTCTTTTCCCCACATATACAGTATGAATAACATTGTGTTTATTCACCTGGCATGAATGTGTTAATATTGTTTTGTATATGCACACACACACACACACACACACACACACACACACACACACACACACACACACACACACTACATTCTGGAATCTTTACTCATCCTTCTGCCAGGCTGCCATTTTGGCAGTGAAAGTGTCAGTGTCTGCATCCTCCCCAATCAATAATCTCCAATGTGACCAACTCAGACCAGAGAGAGGCTGATTATTACAGAGCTGGCGGCAGGGAGGGGAGAGGGAGAGGTAAAAGAAAGAGAGGGGTGGAAAAGTGGTAGAGAAAGGAAATCTTTAAAATCAGTTCAAGTCAGGCTATTACAAATTCACATTTCTGACATCTGGATAATTTGTGAAATTACCCATTTTACCCAACTTCTACCATCATCAAAAAACATAAAAACACAACTTTTGTCCTCAATTTACCCTTACAAATCTGTGTAGGAAATTGAATGTTAATACCAATGCATTCAGAGTGTTTGAACACAATAAGCATGATGTGGCTTCAAACAGAAGCTTTGGAGAGCATTTGGGTCTATTGTGTAGGCCTATAATAGTGTACCAACCAATCACGGTGAACTGGGCTCTGCTGCCTTAGTAATGAGCATAAGCATAATGACTTGGGTGTGTGTGTATGTGAGGTTGTGGCTTCTCATACTGTAGGCCTACAAATGTAACGTCATTGTAGTGACATAAGAATAGGCAATGATCATTAGGCCTACCCTCCAACCACAGCCTGAGTGAGATTTGGTTGGGGGGTCATCGTGGGCAAAACATTTGAATGGCCCCCCTCTTGACTGTGGAGAGAGAAATGTACATGTATAAGTTAATTTACTGCAATTCTACACCTTTTGCCATGGGGCAGAGAGAACATTTAGCAATGTTGTAACAAATGTCATGCAATTCTACTAATTTTGCCATCTGTGGGGAGAAATGTTTTTAAGTTTTACAGCTAATTTCCTGCAATTCTACACATTTGCCATCAGTGGAAACTCCTCAGAGGAGGAAGGGGAGGACCATCCTCCTCAGAAATGTATATATATTTTTTATAAAACTATACTAAATATATCCACCTCACCGAATAATTGATTGAAACACATTGTTTTGCAATGAAGATCTACAGTAGCTTCAACAGCGCTCTGTAGGGTAGCACCATGGAGTAGCTGGAGGACAGCTAGTTTCCATCCTCCTCTGGGTACATTGACTTCAATACAAAACCTTGGAGGCTCGTGGTTCTCACCCGCTTCCATAGACTTACACAGTAATTATGACATCTTCTGGAGGACGTCCTCCAACCCATAAGAGCTTTTGCAGCATGAACATATTGTATCCACCCAATCAAAGGAATCCGAGAATGGACCTAGTAATGAAGGCATGAGCTACAGCTAGCTAGCACTGCAGTGCATAAAATGTGGTGAGCAGTTGAAGTGAATAGATAAAATGTGGTGAGTAGACTCAAGGAGAGAGACAGACAATAGTTGAATAACTTTTAACAAATGAATTTCTTCAAAAATGAAGGAAAAGCAAGAGAGCTAGCTATATTTAATATTTTTCTTCACTTTCCTTTTCACTTAATTAGCTAGCGAATGCAGCTAGCTAGTTTAGCCTACTCAAACAACTAGATCAAACAGGGAGGGATGCTATGTTACCTAGCTGGCTTTGGCTATCCAACACTGGAACTCTTCCAAGTCAAGGTAAGCGTTTGGTTTTATTAATTTATTGGCACCCGGGCCCGCCGGTGTAACTGCTAAACTTCTTGCTAACTGTACACTGTACTGTATGATTGTAGTTGGCTCACTAACATGTTACTTCTAGTAGCTATTTTGTTGACTTGACGTTAGCTAATTGGGTAACAACAATGTAAGCTGTGTGTAGCGGTTAGCGGTTATGATATGAAGGTTTGGCTTAGAAAGGTTTTTTTGCCTGGTCGCAGACAGCTGATGTGTTGTGCACTGAAGTCCGCAAGCGAAGGGAAAAGGTGAGAGGAGGAGAGTGCGTAGATGTGAGAAGGAATTGTGCAAGGAGTATTGAATGTGTCAATGTCTGTCACCTTGATAACAAAAATGTATCTCGACCTGTGCACCTACTTTGTACATTTTAATTCATGATGTGTATAAGGAAAATGTGAGTATCATGTAGTAAGTAGCCTACGCCTATTGATGTTACATTGAGCCGGGTGAATGGAATATGAATGACAGTCATCCAATATGCTGTAATAGAAGTAAAGCCATGCTAATAAATAAATACATTGTCCTCCCTAATTTTAAATGGCACCGACTGCTGTTATCTGAGTGAGAGTGACAAACAAAAGCAATGGGGGCTCCTGCATCCATAATTGCATTTGCATATTGGCATACAGTTGAGATGGGGTGTTTTCAGGATTTCTACACATGGGGAAAAACATTTAGCAGGAAATGTGCCTTTTTATTCATTTTTACATTTATTTTCACCCCAATTTTGTGATATCCAATTGGTAGTCTCGTCCCATCGCTGCAACTCCCCTACAGACTCAGGAAAGGGGAAGGTCAAGAGCCATGTGTCCCACGAAACACGACCCTGCCAAACCACACTGCTCGCTTAACCCAGAAGCCAGCCGCACCAATGTGTCTGATCAGTTGGTGACCAAAGTCAGCTTGTAGGCACCCAGCCTGCCACAAGGAGTCGCTAGATTGTGATGGGACAAGGAAATCCCAGCCGGCCAAACCCTCCCCTAACCCGGACGACGTTGGGCCAATTGTGCACCGCCTCATGGGTCTCCATGTGCACCGCCTCCTGGGTTTGAACCCAGTTCTGTAGTGACACCTAAAGCACCTAAAGCACAAATGACCGAAATGAGTTGTTACTCTGACAAACTGAAAGCAATAAAAACAACCTGGTCTTGAATGCAAACAATTGCCCAGGCTATGAAGAGAGACACAGATTGTACACTATTAGGAGGAATATACAACGAGTGTACAAAACATTAAGAACACCTTCTCCCTTTTGCCCCCAGAACAGCTTTAATTTGTCGGGCACGGACTCTACAAGGTGTTGAAAGTGTTGCACGGGGATGCTGGCCCATGTAGACTCCAATGCTTCCCACAGTTGTGTAAGGTTGGCTGGATGTTCTTTGGGTGGTGTACCATTCTTGATACACACGCAAAACTGTTGAGTGTGAAAAGCCCAACAGTGTTGCAGTTCTTGACAGAAAATGGTGCATCTGGCACACATACACAACCCATGTCTCAATTGTCTCAGGGCTTAAAAATCCTACTTTAACCTGTCTCCTCCCCTTCATCTACACTGATTTAAGTGGATTTAACAAGTGACATCAATAAGGGATCATAGCTTTCACCTGGATTCACTTGGTCAGTCTATGTCATGGTAAGAGCTGGCGTTCTTAATGTTTTGTACACTCAGTGTGTATATATACTGAACAAATATATAAACGCACATGGGCCTATTCCCCCCCCCCCATGGCTGCACCACTCACTGCCCAGTCATTAGGACCTATTTTATTTCAACTGACTGATTTCTTATATGAATGCTAACTCAGTAAAATCTTAGAAATTGTTGCATGTTGCATTTATATTTTTGTTCAGTAATATTTAGGCTACAATTTGAGAGTGTGTGATAAAGGGGTTGGAGATATGTTCATTTCGACATTACAAATAATTAAAAAAATACAAACATGGCAACACTGCCATGTTGCACTGAGCTTTGCTGTTGGAAAACAACAAATATGTACGAATTTCAGGTGTCCCAGATTGCACTTCCCCAACTTCACTCCTCGACTTTCGTCTGCAGTCGGTTGCTTCAGCCTTACTACTCAAACAAGCCCATTGATCTGTTAATTTGACTGTCACGGGTCGCCAGTAAAAAGTAGCATTAATTGCGCGCCTAATGCTATTGGGTAGATTACCGGTTGCAGCTTTTCAGTCATTTGGTGCAAGTACCATTTTTCTCAGTTGGATTGGCTGAGACTGCTATCAATCTTTCTGACCCCCCCCCCCCACCCCCCGGTTAACGCCCATTGCCCCAGTCGCAATAACGCACGGACACGAGCTTCCGAACACCAGGGGCGGTGTCAAGCAAACTATGCCATGTGTTCTTCAAGAACAGCGTCCTTATTGGTCTACAGTACGGGGCTCTCGGCCCATCGCCAAGGGATACGCTTCGGATTGGTTGAATCGGCTAACCCCCCCAGATACCATTGCGCGTGCACTTTTCTCCGATTCTCGACAGTGGTTTATTGGCGTAACCCCGTCTCCACGCGCATCTGCCCATACAACCAAGCCTCACCATTTACGCAAATAGCGTTACAAAGGTTCGTAGTGAATAAAACAGCGAGCCCGAAACCGATTGTGAAGGAATAAAAAATAATACAAGAATCGTCGGGTCTGACTGGAACTGCCCTTTCCAGAGGAACGAAGTGAACAAGACCCGATAGCCAACTGGAATAACCGGATTTGACGGTCGCCGTGTGTGGAGTTGGGACGAGTTTGCAGGGCCGTGGAAATCGTCAATGTAAAAATTGGGCAACTGACAGATTTTTCCGTTTGAATCGTCGGTAGGGTAGAAGAGCGAGGGAGCCGGCATGGCGGACGGATCGTTGAGTCTCCATCGGAATATAAAGAGGATCTGCATGGTCCTGGATCTATAGGAATACACAGCAACCATTCCCCATTAACGCATTATCTGATAGTTTCACTTGTGTCATTTTGTGCTCAACTGTGACCAAATTAAGGAAATCAAACCAGCAGTGGGTTCATTTGGGGGCCACAGGGCCAGATTCATGACTATTTAGTCGAAGACGCGTCTCCAAGGCCTATTATCAACTGAAGGAAAACGAGGAACCAAAGGAAGAAAGGATGCTTTGAACGACTATTGGGGGACGAGAAAGGGTAGATTGATAGGTCAAAATATCGACTGTGAAGGCTCGTGGAGAGGAGTTGATAGAAAAAATCATATTGTAAATAATCTAACATTCAGATTAAGGAACTGTCATTCTTTGAATGCAAAGGTTTAGAAAGAAATCTACCAAGCCAGTCACGTAGCATACAGTATTTGATTCGAGGATTGGATCATGTCGGGGCGGCCCAGAACCACCTCCTTCGCGGAGAGCTGCAAACCAGTGCCGCAGCCCTCGGCTTTTGGCTCTATGAAAGTCAGCAGTAAGTCTTCCTTTTTTTATATAATCAAACTAAGTTTGCCCAATTACCTGCCTTGCAAATGAAATCAATTAAACTAGTTTTGTCCTTGTTGACTCGACGTTGACTCGACGCCAGGTCTGATAGCACAGGCAGGCTTGTCATTCTGTGTCACTGGCTGAGATTCTCAGGCGTAGTGTCACCCTGGTTTCTGCTGGAGGGACCGTTGTGACGTCCGACTCTAGGCTGGTCAGCGGACAGAGGTAGAGGGCCGGGGGAGAGAGGGGCAGGGCTGGCAGCCACCCAAACCAACATCGTGGCGAGTGCCACGATCTGATTTGCCTTATCATTTACAGATTCTTCTAGGTGTCCATTCCATTAGATCACAACATGTATTTCAACCCATTACTGATCTCTAGTCGAATGGAGCGCCTGGTTTAGGGTCATGACTAGGCATACACTGTTATATTATTATTTCGTGGGGATATTTTGTATATATTACTTATTTCTATGTAATTTTGCTAGCTTTGCGAGCAGTTTTCTCAGATAGTATTAATTTCTTACCAGCCAGATGCAGCAAGTGACAGGATCGGTCTATTACACAACTGTCAACAAGAAGGTGCGCCCATGCAGAATTTGACTGGGGGGGGACTTGATCTTTCAGGATAAAGGGCGGGTTTCTCGTTCGTGTAAACTGAGTTGTCGTGGAATTTGGGGTGCGTTCAGTTCGCATGAACGTTTGCTACATTGCGGAACGGTTTGTACCGAATGACACGTTTTCCTTAAACGTTATTGAACAGACTTTGAGATAGGTTTGTTCCATTGGGTGGGTGTGCCAGGATGTGGCTTGAAGCAATGAGTGACGTATTTAAAGTGCATCGGTGCTTTTTGAACACACAACCCAACCCCTCCCTGTTTTTCAACTGATCGTTCAATACAGCAACGTTTCTGTTCAACTGAATGTTCCAAAATGTAAAAACGAGCACCAGCACACAAGCCAGATCGCCTACTCCACTGTCAAGACATCTATGTGCCACAACTAGAAGCACAAGCACTTCACTACACCTGCAATAACATCTGCTAAACACCTGTATGTGACCAATAACATTTGATTTGACAATGTATCAGACTGAAGTTGCTACAGTATTGCCATCCTCAAGGCGCTCCTGGGCCAGGATATATGCTCCTGACAACTTTAATGGTGTTTTAAACGGTTGTGAAAACAAAATAATAAAGCCTATCCTTCTGATGCCTCAGCCTATAGTATATAAATAGCCTGTAATTGTATTTAGCCTATTCCTATTACACGTAGACAGTGGTGCAACTTTGGTTTTAGAAGTAGGGGTGAACATACATTTTCTTTTGTATATATATTTTTCAAATCCAGCCGGATAAACACTCCAAATAGCATACCCGACCTCTCGGATGCGTCCGCATGGTCCTAAAGCACACCGTTGCCTCGTTTTGTATCACAATCCAATGATAAAACTTGGTGGGGACAAAAACGCTATGTCATACATAATGTGGTGGTGGTGGGGGGGACATGTCCCCCCCGTCCTTAGTGAAAGTTGCATCCCTGCACATACACATGCATCAGACATTTATACACCTGCTCCTCAGAGTTCAGATGTTGACATACTTCAACCCCAGCCTTGCTTTACATACAGTACCATTAGGCCTATCACCTTCTGCATTACTGTAAGTCTCTGTGTGTGGGCTACAGAGAGCAAGAGAGAGAGAGAGTTGTGACCTAAGCATACCTTTCACTGACAAGACCTTTCACTGACAAGACCTAAGCATACTGAAATGGACACTAAACAGTGTATGGAGATTGTATAGTTGAGTGTGTGTGTCTGTGTGGTATGTGTGTGCAGATGGGAGTTAGGAGTAGGAAGCAGTATGGCAATGGTGCATTTAGTGCTTCGAGCATTGCAGTAGAATGCCTTTCTCTCCCACACCCTCATCTCTCTAGTAGCTAAAATACAACAACAATTCATATATATACAGTACCAGTCAAAGGTTTGGACTACTCATTCAAAAGCTGTCCTCAAGACAAAGGGTGGCTACTTTGAAAAATCTCAAATATAAAATATGTTTGATTTGTTTAACACTTTTGTGGTTATTACATGATTCCATATGTGTTATTTTATAGTTTTGATGTCTTCACTATTATTCTACAATGTAGAAAACAGTAGTAACCAAGAAAAACCCTTGAATGAATAGGTGTGTCCAAACTTTTGACTGGTACTGTATATAAAACAAATAAATATCTAATACAAAATGTAATAATGGTCAACGTTCAGAATCTAATCCATAACTACAAAAATATTATATTGGTGGTATTTATATTGTCTATATGCAATCATGATAATAAAATAGTACAATATGTATATTTTTTTCTACAATATAACTTTTTAAACATTTAATGTTTCCTCCCTTAACTTTTAACAAGCTGTGACTTATTATGAGGCCAAATCTATCACAACATACCTTTCCACCCCCAAATATACACATTTTATCTTTGTTTGATTGTTTTGTAAAATGTGTAGACATTTTCATTGTGAATTTTGGGAAGGACTCGCTAAGTAATATATGTTTGTGGTAAACGATTAGAAAGTGTTCTTCACTTTCTATCTCTCCTGACCCAGAGTTATGACATAGTCTGTCTTCTCTAGCCAGCCATTTTTTTTCAATGGCATCTTGTTTCAATTGCCAGACTATAATCGCCAGGCAATAGCCAGGCTCTCACACAGCCAGACACCAGGCCTCTCTGTCTCTCATAATTTGTTTGGGTCTAATTGTTTTGCTGTCCTGAGGCTCTGTGGGGTCTGATTGTGTTCGTGAACAGAACCCAAGGACCAGTCTGCTTAGGGGACACTTATCCAGGTTTGTCTCTCTGTAGGTGATGGCTTTGATATGGAAAGTTTAGTTTATCGTCTCTTTTCTGGATGTTGATAATTAGTGGGTATCGGCCTAATTTTGCTCTGAATGCATTATTTGGTGTTTTACGTTGTACACAGAGGATATTTTTGCAGAATTCTGCATGCAGAGTCACATTTTGTGAATTCTTGGTTGGTGAGTGGACCCCAGACCTCACAACCATAAATGGGAAATTGGTTCTATAACCGATTCAAGTATTTTTTGTTACGGTGCGTGAATGAGGACCCAAAAGCGAATCAACTTAAACAGAGCTTCTTTAATTACCAAACATAGGTAGGCTCAGATGGACCGGCAGATTCTGACAGGACAGGACAAGGTTACAGCAAACATGATGACAGTCTGGTTCAGGCATGAATGACACAAACAAACAAGAATCCGACAAGGACAGGAGCAGAAACAGAGAGAGATATAGGGACCTAATCAGAGGGAAAAAAGGGAACAGGTGGGGAACGGGGTGAATGGGTAGTTAGAGGAGACAAGGGACAGCTGGGGGAAAGCGGGGGAGAAAAGGTAACCTAACACGACCAGCAGAGGGAGACAGGGTGAAGGGAAAGGACAGAGACAAGACAACATGACAGTACATGACATTTTTAGCCAGATCCTAATTGTGTACATAGATTTTATAATGTCGTATGTTTTTCCCCCCAACACCATTTTCCATCAGTTTGTATAGCAGACCCTCATGCCTAAATGAGTCGATAGCGTTTTTGAAATCTACAAAGCACAAGAAGACTTTGCATTTGTTTTGATTTGTTTCTTTGTCAATTATGGTGTGCAGGTTGAATACCTTTTCTTTCGTACGGTAATTTGGGAAAAAGCCAATTTGACATTTGCTCAGTACATTGTTTTCACTGAGGAAATGTACAAGTCTTCTGTTAATGATAATGCAGAGGATTTTCCCAACGTGGCTGTTGACGAATATCCCACGGTAGTTATTGGGGTCAAATTTGTCTCCACTTTTGGGGATTTGGGTGATCAGTCCTTGGTTCCAAATATTGGGGAAGATGCCAGAGCTAAGGATGATGTTAAAGAGTTTAAGTATAGCCAATTGGAATTTGTGGTTTGTATATTTTATCATTTAATTTAGGATACCATCAACACCACAGGCCTTTTTGGGTTGGAGGGTTTGTATTTTGTTCTGTAGTTCATTCAAGGTATTTGGAGAATCCACTGGGTTCTGGTAGTCTTCAATAAAGTTTATTCTAAGATTTTCTATTTGATTATGTAAATTTATTTTTTGCTGTTTGTTCTTTGTTATAGAGACAAAAAGATTGGAGAAGTGGTTTATCCATACATTTCCATTTTGGATAGATAACTCTTTGTGTTGTTTGTTTAGTGTGATTCAATTTTCCCAGAAGTGTTTAGAGTCTATGGATTCTTCAATTACATTGAGCTGATTTCTGACTTGCTGTTCCTTCTTTTTCCGTAGTATATTTCTGTATTTATTTAGTGATTCACCATAGTGAAGGCTCAGGTTTTCTGGGTCTCTATGTTTTTGGTTGGATAGAAATTGAGAAACCTTTCTTAGGTTTTTTAATTCTTCATCAAACCATATGTCATTGTTGTTAATTTTCTGAGGTTTTCTGCTTGACATTTTTAGATTTGATAGGGAAGCTGAAAGGTCAAATATACTGTTTAGGTTTTCTACTGCCGAGTTTACACCTTCACTATTACAGTGAAACATTTTGTCCAGGAAGTTGTCTAAAAGGGATTTCATTTGTTGTTTCCTAATTGTTTTTGGTAGATTTCCACACTACTTTCCTTCCATCTATAGCATTTCTTATATTATTTAGTTCATTTTGCTTTGATGCCTCATGTTTGAGTATTGCTCTGTTCTAGTAGACTGTGATTTTGCTGTGGTCTGATAGGGGTGTCAGTGGGCTGACTGTGAACGCTCTGAGAGAGGTCAGTGAGGAAGTAGTCTACAGTACTACTGCCAAGAGATGAGCTATAGGTGTACCGACCCTAGGAGTTCCCTCGATGCCTACCTTTGACAATGTACATACCCAGCGTGCGACAGAGCATTTCCTTTTGAATTTCTAACCAAATGTAAATTTTTCCTGTTTTGATTCATTTAATAGATTGACTTAGGTCTGCTCTATACCAAATTAGCATACCCCCTGAGTCCCTTCCCTGTTGCACACCTGGTAGTTTGGTGGGTGAGACTCCAGCTCTCTGTAATCTAGAGGGCAACCATCTCCTCTATACCATGTTTCTTGTAGGATGACAATGTCTGTATTTCTGATTTCTTTGGTGAAGTCCAGGTTCCTTCTCTCTCTGTGTCTGTGTCTCGCACGCACGCACGCACCCACGCACGCACACGCACGCACACACACACACACACACACGTTTTGTTCTGGGTAGAGGCAGCTGGCCAAGAACAATCTTGTTTAGCATTTCAAAGCTCCCACTGTGTCTTTTTTCCCTCTATTTCCCTCGCCCTCAATGGAGATGGGAACAAAATTAACAAATTGAACATGATGTTAAATTTAAATTGCCGCTTTACGATTGAAAAAAAGATACGAGCGAGCTGAACAAATTGAAGAACAAACAGAGAGAGACAGACTGAGCGTCAGAGAGAGACAGAGTGAGAGACAGAGAGAGAGACGTCAGATATTGGGTCCAAGTTATTACTCTGTAATGTGGTAGTTATTACCTTATCTGCATGAACCCTAGTTTCCATAATGAATCAGCAATATACAAATTGGCTTAATTATTTATTTACTAACTAAATAATCACACAAACATACATCACAAACAGTAGATATGGGTTACTAACAATGATAGAAAAGTCTCTAGTGGGCTAAACCGATATGACAAAAGGACAAAGGAAACGGGTGAGGACTGAGAAAGTGTAGCCAAACTACAGCTGTATGGTCTAATGGTCTATATAATTGTAGCCATCCCAACGTGGGGACCTGTCCTGGTGTTCTCTGACTTCGTAACCATGCGAGACGTCCGGCTTACCGTGGGTCTCTTTGGCATGAAATGTACATTTTGTCACTGGTGATTTTATACACTTCAGAGAAAAGGCCGGTCCATGATGCCAAATGTGATGTCTGGGCTCACAGGGGTGTGTACACTGACTAGTTACTCTTTATATGAAAATCCATTTACTCATTTAGAAGGTTAACATCACATTACTTCTTTTCACAAATAGTTTCATGTTTAATCACATATGTTTCACAATATTTAGATGTAAACCAGGCAGCTGGGAAATATACACTTTAACCTCTATGGGATATATGGGACGGTAGCGTCCCACCTCGCTAACAGCCAGTGAAAGTGCAGGGTGCCAAATTCAAAACAACAAAGATCTCATAATTAAAATTCCTCAAGCATACAAGTATTTTACACCATTTTAAAGATCAAATTCTCATTAATCCAGCCACAGTGACTGATTTTAAAAAGGCTTTACTGTGAAAACACCACAAACGATTATGTTAGGTCACCACCAAGTCACAGAAAAACCTAGCCATTTTTCCAGCCACAGAGAGGAGTCACAAAAAGCACAAATAGAGATACAATGAATCACTAACCTTTGTTGATCTTCATCAGATGACACTCATAGGACTTCATGTTACACAATACATGTATGTTTTGTTCGCTAAAGTGCATATTTATATAAAAAACATCTCATTTTACATTGGCGTGTTACGTTCAGTAGTTCTAAAACATGCGGTGATTGTGCAGAGAGCCACATCAATTTAGAGAAATACTCATCATAAATGTTGATGAAAATACAAGTGTTATACATGGAATTAGAGATATACTTCTCCTTAATGCAACCGCTGTGTCAGATTTCAAAAAAAGTTACGGAAAAAGCAAACCATGCAATAATCTGAGTACAGCCTTCAGACAACAAAGCAGCCAAAAAGATATCCGCTATATTGTGTAGTTAACATTAGTCAGAAATAGCATTATAAATATTAACTTACGTTTGATGATTTTCATCAGAATGCACTCCCAGGAATCCCAGTTCCACAATAAATGTTTGATTTGTTCGATAAAGTTAATAATTTATGTCCAAATAGCTTATTTTGTTAGGGCGTTTGGTAAACAAATCCAAACGCGTGTTCAGTTCCAGCCAAACGTCGGACGAAAAGTTCAATAAGTTATATTCCTTGTCATAGAAACTTGTCAAACTAAGTATAGAATCAATCTTTAGGATGTTTTTATCATAAATCTTCAATAATGTTCCAACCGGAGAATTCCATTGTCTGTAGAAAAGCAATGGAACGAGAGCTAACTCTCTCGTGACCGCGCCACACGAGCCTGTGGCACCGATTAGGATTTTTCAACACCGATACCGATACCGATTATTGGAGGACCAAAAAAAGCCAATACCGATTAATCGGCCGATTTTTAAAAATGTTTTAAAAAATTTGTAATAATGACAATTACAACAATACTGAATGAACACTTATTTTAACTTAATATAATACATCAATAAAAATCAATTTAGCCTCAAATAAATAATGAAACATGTTCAATTTGGTTTAAATAATGCAAAAACAAAGTGTTGGAGAAGTAAAAGTGCAATATGTGCCATGTAAATAAGCTAACGTTTGAGTTCCTTGCTATGAACATGAGAACATATGAAAGTTGGTGGTTCCTTTTAACATGAGACTTCAATAGGTAAGAGGTTTTAGGTTGTAGTTAATATAGTATTTGACTTTCTCTCTATACCATTTGTATATCATTAAACTATTGGATGTTCTTATAGGCACTTTAGTATTGCCAGTGTAACAGTATAGCTTCCATCCCTCTCCTCGCCCCTACCTGGGCTCGAACCAGGAACACATCGACAAAAGCCACACTCGAAGCAGCGTTACCCATCACTCCACAAAAGCCACGGCCCTTGCAGAGCAAGGGGAATAACTACTCCAAGTCTCAGAGCGAGTGACGTTTGAAACGCTATTAGCGCGCACCCCATTAACTAGCTAGCTATTTCACTACGGTTAAACCAGTCATTAGGCTGACAGGCTTGAAGTCATAAACAGCGCTGTGCTTGCAAAGAGCTGCTGGCAAAACGCATGAAAGTGCTGTTTGAATGAATGCTTACGAGCCTGCTGCTGCCTACCATCGCTCAGTCAGACTGCTCTATCACATCATAGACTTAATTATAATATAATAACACACAGAAATACGAGCCTTAGGTCATTAATATGGTTGAATCCGGAAACTATCATCTCATAAAAACAAGACGTTTATTCTTTCAGTGAAATACGGAACCGTTTGGTATTTTATCTAACGGGTGGCATCCCTAAGTCTAAATATTCTTGTTACATTGTACAACCTTCAATGTTATGTCATAATTACGTAAAATTCTGGCAAATTAGTTCGCAATGAGCCAGGCGACCCAAACTGTTGCATATACCTTGACTCTGCGTGCAATGAACGCAAGAGAAGTGACACAATTTCACATGGTTAATATTGCCTGCTAACCTGGATTTATTTTAACTAAATAAGCAGGTTTAAAAATATATACTTCTGTGTATTGATTTTAAGAAAGGCATTGGTGTTTATGGTTAGTTACAGTCGTCCAACGATTGTGCTTTTTTCGCAAATGCACTTTTGTTAAATCATCCCCCAGTGTTACATCGATTATATGCAACGCAGGACACGCTAGATAAACTAGTAATATCATCAACTATGTGTAGTTAACTCATGATTATGATTGATTGATTGTTTTCTATAAGATAAGTTTAATGCTAGCTAGCAACTTACCCTGGCTTCTACTGCATTTGCGTAACAGGCAGGCTCCTCGTGGAGTGCAATGAGAGGCAGGTGGTTAGAGCGTTGGACTAGTTAACCGTAAGGTTGCAAGATTGAATCCCAGAGCTGACAAGGTAAAAATCTGTCATTCTGCCCCTGAACAAGGAAGTTAACCCACCGTTTCTAGGCCGTCATTGAAAATAAGAATGTGTTCTTAACTTCTTGAATCTACTTGAGACGCACATGTCCCAAGTAGGCACCTGGAAATGCAAATGCGCTACGCTAAATGCTAAATGTACTCGTTAAAACTCAAACCTTGATCAAAATTCACAAGCAGGGTATTAAATTAAAGCTACACTCGTTGTGAACCTAGCCAGCAAGTCAGATTTTTAAAATGCTTTTCGGCGAAAGCATCAGAAGCTATTATCTGATAGCATGCACCCCCCAAAATGCCAGCTCGACACGTAAACAACAGATTTTGCGATAGACGGCGCTACCCAAAACGCAGAAATAAAATATAAAACATTCATTACCTTAGACGAGCTTCTTTCTTGGCACTCCTATATGCCCCATAAACATCACTATTGGGTCTTTTTTTCGTTTAAATCGGTCCATATATACCCAAAATAGCTTTGTATAGAAGTAGTGTCATTCAGAAAAATTCATCGTTTTTAAACGCTGCGTAATTTTTTAAAATTAAAAAAGTCGACGATAAACTTTCACAAAACACTTCGAAATCCTTTTGTAATCCAACTTTAGGTATTAGTAAACGTTTATAATCTATCAAAACGATTACAGGGCGATGTCTCTTCAATAGGTCCTCACTTGAAAAACAATGCAATCTGATCTCTCCTTAAACTGCATCCGGGTGAAGACTGGAGAACTTGGGGTCAGACGGATGGATTTTCCAACAATTAATTCGATTGAAAATTAGTACAATGGCGCCATCGTGCGGAATTTGTAGACGGTGCAGGCAAATTCCCATTAAATTCTGTTCTCCTTTAACAACTGGTGGAAGTGACTTATGGAAATTATTTTTTGCTTTCAGAGAGCAGTTTTTCTTGCGTTTTTCAATGAAACACACGCTCTGTTATAGTCACAGCCGTGATTTAACCAGTTTTATAAACTTCAGAGTGTTTTCTATCCACACATACTAATCATATGCATATACTATATTCCTGGCATGAGTAGCAGGACGCTGAAAAGTTGCGCGATTTTTAACAGAATTTTCAAAAAAGGGGGGGGTAGATTTATTTTAACTAAATAAGCAGGTTTAAAAATATATACTTCTGTGTATTGATTTTAAGAAAGGCATTGGTGTTTATGGTTAGTTACAGTCGTCCAACGATTGTGCTTTTTTCGCAAATGCACTTTTGTTAAATCATCCCCCAGTGTTACATCGATTATATGCAACGCAGGACACGCTAGATAAACTAGTAATATCATCAACTATGTGTAGTTAACTCATGATTATGATTGATTGATTGTTTTCTATAAGATAAGTTTAATGCTAGCTAGCAACTTACCCTGGCTTCTACTGCATTTGCGTAACAGGCAGGCTCCTCGTGGAGTGCAATGAGAGGCAGGTGGTTAGAGCGTTGGACTAGTTAACCGTAAGGTTGCAAGATTGAATCCCAGAGCTGACAAGGTAAAAATCTGTCATTCTGCCCCTGAACAAGGAAGTTAACCCACCGTTTCTAGGCCGTCATTGAAAATAAGAATGTGTTCTTAACTGACTTGCCTAGTTAAATAAAGGTGTAAAACATTTTGGGGGGCAAAATCAGCGTCCAAAAATACCAATTTCCGATTGTTATGAAAACTTGAAATCGCCCCTAATTAATCAGCCATTCCGATTAATCGGTCGACCTCTACTCACTACCCTCTGGAGAGCCTTACGGTTGTGGGCGGAGCAGTTGCCGTACCAGGCGGTGATACAGCCCGACAGGATGCTCTCGATTGTGCATCTGTAAATGTTTGTGAGTGTTTTTGGTTACAAGCCACATTTCTTGAGCCTCCTGAGGTTGAAGAGGCACTGTTGCGCCTTCTTCACCATGCTGTCTGTGTGGGTGGACCATTTCATTTTGTCTGTGATGTGTATGCCAAGGAAATTAAAACTTTCCACCTTCTCCACTACTGTCCTGTCAATGTGGATAGGGGTGTGCTCCCTCTGCTGTTTCCTGAAGTCCAAGATCATCTCCTTTGTTTTGTTGACGTTGAGTGTGAGGTTATTTTCCTGACACCACACTCCGAGGGCCCTCACCTCCTCCCTGTAGGCCGTCTCGTTGTTGTTGGTAATCAAGCCTACCACTGTAGTGTCGTCTGCAAACTTGATGATTGAGTTGGAGGCGTGCATGGCCACGCAGTCATGGGTGAACAGGGAGTACAGGAGAAGGCTGAGAACACACCCTTGTGGGGCCCCGATGTTGAGGATCAGTGGGGTGGAGATGTTGTTTCCTACCCTCACCACCTGGGGGCATCCCGTCAGGAAGTCCAGGACCCAGTTGCACAGGGCGGGGTCTAGACCCAGGGTCTTGAGCTTAATGACGAGTTTGGAGGGTACTATGGTGTTAAGCCCGCAGGTTTTAGTAGCGGGTCCGTGACGGGGCTCGTTTTCTTTTTGAAGTCTGTGATTGACTTTAGACCCTGCCACATACCTCTCTTGTCTGAGCCGTTGAATTGCGACTGTACTTTGTCTCTATACTGATGCTTAGCTTGTTTGATTGCCTTGCGGAGGGAATAGCTACACTGTTTGTATTCGGTCATGTTTTCGGTCGCCTTGCCCTGATTAAAACCAGTGGTTCGCACTAGATAACCTCCAACGAATGACAGAATATCTGCTATTTGACAAAATCTAGTTGATGATTATACAGATAGCAGATCAGCTCATGAATAGCGGAGAGATGTAGAGAAATTGTTTAAATATCAAGAAATCGCAACGCGGATCAACTCTGTTACATTTTTCCTGTGTCTACTCTCATACCGTTTGTTGATAACATATTCTTTACCGAAGCTCTCATATGGACAGCAATACGAGACAGCGCCGAAACAGGGGAAATGTTATAGCTGTATTTTGACGCATTGGCGAGACATGCATTAAATATGCAACCTATGGATTAACAGTCAATTACCATGAGGCCGGCAGTCTTTTGTATGACAATAACCTTTCATGACTGCCACAGCCCTAGTTGAAATGACTAGCACACAGCTAGAGGTCTCTTCACAGTCCCCAAGTCCAGAACAGACTATGGGAAACGTATGATACTACATAGAGCTATGACTACATGGAACTCTATTCCATATCAAGTAATTCATGCAAACAGAAAAATATGATTTGAAAAGCAGATAAACTACACCTTATGGACTGTGAAGAGACACAGGCACACATATGCTACCACACACACATATGCTACCACACACACTCTACACACACGTACATTGTAATATTGTTATATTGCTGTATTACGGATTTTGTATTGTAGATATGTTGTGGTAGAGTAGTGTGTAATAATGTGTTGTATTGTAGATATGTTGTGGTAGTGTGTAATAATGTGTTGTATTGTAGATATGTTGTGGTAGTGTGTGATAATGTGTTGTATTGTAGATATGTTGTGGTAGTGTGTAATACTGTGTTGTATTGTAGATATGTTGTGGTAGTGTGTAATACTGTGTTGTATTGTAGATATGTTGTGGTAGAGTAGTGTGTAATAATGTGTTGTATTGTAGATATGTTGTGGTAGTGTGTGATAATGTGTTGTATTGTAGATATGTTGTGGTAGTGTGTAATAATGTTTTGTATTGTAGATATGTTGTGGTAGAGTAGTGTGTAATACTGTGTTGTATTGTAGATATGTTGTGGTAGAGTAGTGTGTAATACTGTGTTGTATTGTAGATATGTTGTGGTAGTGTGTAATAATGTGTTGTATTGTAGATATGTTGTGGTAGAGTAGTGTGTAATACTGTGTTGTATTGTAGATATGTTGTGGTAGTGTGTAATAATGTGTTGTATTGTAGATATGTTGTGGTAGAGTAGTGTGTTGTATTGTAGATATGTTGTGGTAGTGTGTAATACTGTGTTGTATTGTAGATATGTTGTGGTAGTGTGTAATAATGTGTTGTATTGTAGATATGTTGTGGTAGAGTAGTGTGTAATAATGTGTTGTATTGTAGATATGTTGTGGTAGTGTGTGATAATGTGTTGTATTGTAGATATGTTGTGGTAGTGTGTAATAATGTGTTGTATTGTAGATATGTTGTGGTAGAGTAGTGTGTAATACTGTGTTGTATTGTAGATATGTTGTGGTAGTGTGTGATAATGTGTTGTATTGTAGATATGTTGTGGTAGTGTGTGATAATGTGTTGTATTGTAGATATGTTGTGGTAGTGTGTAATAATGTGTTGTATTGTAGATATGTTGTGGTAGTGTGTAATAATGTGTTGTATTGTAGATATGTTGTGGTAGAGTAGTGTGTAATACTGTGTTGTATTGTAGATATGTTGTGGTAGAGTATTGTGTAATAATGTGTTGTATTGTAGATATGTTGTGGTAGTGTGTAAT
Source organism: Oncorhynchus mykiss (assembly GCF_057628025.1). Classification (NCBI taxonomy): domain Eukaryota; kingdom Metazoa; phylum Chordata; class Actinopteri; order Salmoniformes; family Salmonidae; genus Oncorhynchus; species Oncorhynchus mykiss. Next base: position 79,820,324 of record NC_143024.1, read on the forward strand.
AATGTGTTGTATTGTAGATATGTTGTGGTAGTGTGTAATAATGTGTTGTATTGTAGATATGTTGTGGTAGAGTAGTGTGTGATAATGTGTTGTATTGTACATATGTTGTGGTAGCGTAGTGTGTAATAATGTGTTGTATTGTAGATATGTTGTGGTAGTGTGTAATAATGTGTTGTATTGTAGATATGTTGTGGTAGAGTAGTGGTGTAATAATGTGTTGTATTGTAGATATGTTGTGGTAGAGTAGTGTGTTGTATTGTAGATATGTTGAGGTAGTGTGTAATAATGTGTTGTATTGTAGATATGTTGTGGTAGAGTAGTGTGTAATAATGTGTTGTATTGTAGATATGTTGTGGTAGTGTGTAATAATGTGTTGTATTGTAGATATGTTGTGGTGGTGTGTAATAATGTGTTGTATTGTAGATATGTTGTGGTAGTGTGTAATAATGTGTTGTATTGTAGATATGTTGTGGTAGAGTAGTGTGTAATAATGTGTTGTATTGTAGATATGTTGTGGTAGAGTAGTGTGTAATAATGTGTTGTATTGTAGATATGTTGTGGTAGTGTGTAATAATGTGTTGTATTGTAGATATTTTGTGGTAGTGTGTAATAATGTGTTGTATTGTAGATATGTTGTGGTAGTGTGTAATAATGTGTTGTATTGTAGATATGTTGTGGTAGAGTAGTGTGTAATAATGTGTTGTATTGTAGATATGTTGTGGTAGTGTGTAATAATGTGTTGTATTGTAGATATGTTGTGGTAGTGTGTAATACTGTGTTGTATTGTAGATATGTTGTGGTAGTGTGTAATAATGTGTTGTATTGTAGATATGTTGTGGTAGAGTAGTGTGTAATAATGTGTTGTATTGTAGATATGTTGTGGTAGTGTGTAATAATGTGTTGTATTGTAGATATGTTGTGGTAGAGTAGTGTGTAATAATGTGTTGTATTGTAGATATGTTGTGGTAGAGTAGTGTGTAATACTGTGTTGTATTGTAGATATGTTGTGGTAGTGTGTAATAATGTGTTGTATTGTAGATATGTTGTGGTAGCGTAGTGTGTAATAATGTGTTGTATTGTAGATATGTTGTGGTAGCGTAGTGTGTAATAATGTGTTGTATTGTAGATATGTTGTGGTACATTAGTGTGTAATAATGTGTTGTATTGTAGATATGTTGTGGTAGAGTATTGTGTAATAATGTGTTGTATTGTAGATATGTTGTGGTAGTGTGTAATAATGTGTTGTATTGTAGATATGTTGTGGTAGAGTATTGTGTAATAATGTGTTGTATTGTAGATATGTTGTGGTAGTGTGTAATAATGTGTTGTATTGTAGATATGTTGTGGTAGTGTGTAATAATGTGTTGTATTGTAGATATGTTGTGGTAGAGTAGTGTGTAATAATGTGTTGTATTGTAGATATGTTGTGGTAGTGTGTAATAATGTGTTGTATTGTAGATATGTTGTGGTAGAGTATTGTGTAATAATGTGTTGTATTGTAGATATGTTGTGGTAGCGTAGTGTGTAATAATGTGTTGTATTGTAGATATGTTGTGGTAGAGTAGTGTGTAATACTGTGTTGTATTGTAGATATGTTGTGGTAGTGTGTAATAATGTGTTGTATTGTAGATATGTTGTGGTAGAGTAGTGTGTAATAATGTGTTGTATTGTAGATATGTTGTGGTAGTGTGTAATAATGTGTTGTATTGTAGATATGTTGTGGTAGTGTGTAATAATGTGTTGTATTGTAGATATGTTGTGGTAGTGTGTAATAATGTGTTGTATTGTAGATATGTTGTGGTAGTGTGTAATAATGTGTTGTATTGTAGATGTGTTGTGGTAGTGTGTAATAATTTGTTGTATTGTAGATATGTTGTGGTAGTGTGTAATAATGTGTTGTATTGTAGATATGTTGTGGTAGAGTAGTGTGTGATAATGTGTTGTATTGTACATATGTTGTGGTAGCGTAGTGTGTAATAATGTGTTGTATTGTAGATATGTTGTGGTAGCGTAGTGTGTAATAATGTGTTGTATTGTAGATATGTTGGGGTAGAGTAGTGTGTAATAATGTGTTGTATTGTAGATATGTTGTAGTAGAGTAGTGTGTGATAATGTGTTGTATTGTAGATATGTTGTGGTAGTGTGTAATAATGTGTTGTATTGTAGATATGTTGTAGTAGAGTAGTGTGTGATAATGTGTTGTATTGTAGATATGTTGTGGTAGCGTAGTGTGTAATACTGTGTTGTATTGTAGATATGTTGTGGTAGTGTGTAATAATTTGTTGTATTGTAGATATGTTGTGGTAGAGTAGTGTGTGATAATGTGTTGTATTGTAGATGTGTAGTGGTAGAGTAGTGTGTAATAATGTGTTGTATTGTAGATATGTTGTGGTAGAGTATTGTGTAATAATGTGTTGTATTGTAGATATGTTGTGGTAGTGTGTAATAATGTGTTGTATTGTAGATATGTTGTGGTAGTGTGTAATAATGTGTTGTATTGTAGATATGTTGTGGTAGAGTAGTGTGTAATAATGTGTTGTATTGTAGATATGTTGTGGTAGTGTGTAATAATGTGTTGTATTGTAGATATGTTGTGGTAGAGTAGTGTGTGATAATGTGTTGTATTGTAGATGTGTAGTGGTAGAGTAGTGTGTAATAATGTGTTGTATTGTAGATATGTTGTGGTAGAGTATTGTGTAATAATGTGTTGTATTGTAGATATGTTGTGGTAGTGTGTAATAATGTGTTGTATTGTAGATATGTTGTGGTAGTGTGTAATAATGTGTTGTATTGTAGATATGTTGTGGTAGAGTAGTGTGTAATAATGTGTTGTATTGTAGATATGTTGTGGTAGTGTGTAATAATGTGTTGTATTGTAGATATGTTGTGGTAGAGTAGTGTGTAATACTGTGTTGTATTGTAGATATGTTGTGGTAGTGTGTAATAATGTGTTGTATTGTAGATATGTTGTGGTAGAGTAGTGTGTAATACTGTGTTGTATTGTAGATATGTTGTGGTAGTGTGTAATAATGTGTTGTATTGTAGATATGTTGTGGTAGTGTGTAATAATGTGTTGTATTGTAGATATGTTGTGGTAGAGTAGTGTGTAATAATGTGTTGTATTGTAGATATGTTGTGGTAGTGTGTAATAATGTGTTGTATTGTAGATATGTTGTGGTAGTGTGTAATAATGTGTTGTATTGTAGATATGTTGTGGTAGTGTGTAATAATGTGTTGTATTGTAGATATGTTGTGGTAGAGTAGTGTGTAATAATGTGTTGTATTGTAGATATGTTGTGGTAGTGTGTAATAATGTGTTGTATTGTAGATATGTTGTGGTAGTGTGTAATAATGTGTTGTATTGTAGATATATTGTCGTAGAGTAGTGTGTAATACTGTGTTGTATTGTAGATATGTTGGGGTAGAGTAGTGTGTAATAATGTGTTGTATTGTAGATATGTTGTGGTAGTGTGTAATAATGTGTTGTATTGTAGATATGTTGTGGTAGTGTGTAATAATGTGTTGTATTGTAGATGTGTTGTGGTAGTGTGTAATAATGTGTTGTATTGTAGATATGTTGTCGTAGAGTAGTGTGTAATAATGTGTTGTATTGTAGATATGTTGTGGTAGAGTGTGATAATGTGTTGTATTGTAGATATGTTGTGGTAGTGTGTAATAATGTGTTGTATTGTAGATATGTTGTGGTAGAGTAGTGTGTAATACTGTGTTGTATTGTAGATATGTTGTGGTAGTGTGTAATACTGTGTTGTATTGTAGATATGTTGTGGTAGTGTGTAATAATTTGTTGTATTGTAGATATGTTGTGGTAGTGTGTGATAATGTGTTGTATTGTAGATATGTTGTGGTAGTGTGTAATACTGTGTTGTATTGTAGATATGTTGTGGTAGTGTGTGATAATGTGTTGTATTGTAGATATGTTGTGGTAGAGTAGTGTGTGATAATGTGTTGTATTGTAGATATGTTGGGGTAGAGTAGTGTGTAATAATGTGTTGTATTGTAGATATGTTGGGGTAGAGTAGTGTGTGATAATGTGTTGTATTGTAGATATGTTGTCGTAGTGTGTAATAATGTGTTGTATTGTAGATATGTTGTGGTAGAGTAGTGTGTAATACTGTGTTGTATTGTAGATATGTTGGGGTAGAGTAGTGTGTGATAATGTGTTGTATTGTAGATATGTTGTCGTAGTGTGTGATAATGTGTTGTATTGTAGATATGTTGTGGTAGTGTGTAATACTGTGTTGTATTGTAGATATGTTGTGGTAGAGTAGTGTGTAATAATGTGTTGTATTGTAGATATGTTGTGGTAGTGTGTAATAATGTGTTGTATTGTAGATATGTTGTGGTAGTGTGTAATACTGTGTTGTATTGTAGATATGTTGGGGTAGTGTGTGATAATGTGTTGTATTGTAGATATGTTGTGGTAGTGTGTGATAATGTGTTGTATTGCAGATATGTTGGGGTAGTGTGTGATAATGTGTTGTATTGTAGATATGTTGTGGTAGTGTGTGATAATGTGTTGTATTGTAGATATGTTGGGGTAGTGTGTGATAATGTGTTGTATTGTAGATATGTTGTGGTAGTGTGTGATAATGTGTTGTATTGTAGATATGTTGTGGTAGTGTGTAATACTGTGTTGTATTGTAGATATGTTGTGGTAGAGTAGTGTGTAATAATGTGTTGTATTGTAGATATGTTGTGGTAGTGTGTAATACTGTGTTGTATTGTAGATATGTTGTGGTAGAGTAGTGTGTAATACTGTGTTGTATTGTAGATATGTTGTGGTAGTGTGTAATAATGTGTTGTATTGTAGATGTGTTGTGGTAGAGTAGTGTGTGATAATGTGTTGTATTGTAGATATGTTGTGGTAGTGTGTAATAATGTGTTGTATTGTAGATATGTTGGGGTAGAGTAGTGTGTAATAATGTGTTGTATTGTAGATATGTTGGGGTAGAGTAGTGTGTGATAATGTGTTGTATTGTAGATATGTTGTCGTAGTGTGTAATAATGTGTTGTATTGTAGATATGTTGGGGTAGAGTAGTGTGTAATAATGTGTTGTATTGTAGATATGTTGGGGTAGAGTAGTGTGTAATAATGTGTTGTATTGTAGATATGTTGTGGTAGAGTAGTGTGTAATAATGTGTTGTATTGTAGATATGTTGTGGTAGTGTGTAATAATGTGTTGTATTGTAGATATGTTGTGGTAGTGTGTAATACTGTGTTGTATTGTAGATATGTTGTGGTAGTGTGTAATAATGTGTTGTATTGTAGATATGTTGTGGTAGTGTGTAATAATGTGTTGTATTGTAGATATGTTGGGGTAGAGTAGTGTGTAATAATGTGTTGTATTGTAGATATGTTGGGGTAGAGTAGTGTGTAATAATGTGTTGTATTGTAGATATGTTGTGGTAGTGTGTGATAATGTGTTGTATTGTAGATATGTTGTGGTAGTGTGTAATAATGTGTTGTATTGTAGATATGTTGTGGTAGTGTGTAATAATGTGTTGTATTGTAGATATGTTGTGGTAGTGTGTAATAATGTGTTGTATTGTAGATATGTTGTGGTAGAGTAGTGTGTAATAATGTGTTGTATTGTAGATATGTTGTGGTAGAGTAGTGTGTAATAATGTGTTGTATTGTAGATATGTTGGGGTAGAGTAGTGTGTAATAATGTGTTGTATTGTAGATATGTTGGGGTAGAGTAGTGTGTTGTATTGTAGATATGTTGTGGTAGAGTAGTGTGTAATAATGTGTTGTGTGATGTACTGTTTTATTTTGAATTGATTGGATCCCAGGAAGAGTAGCCTTGGCAGCAGCTAATGGGGATCCCTAATAAAATACAAATACAATAGAGCATGCTGGGAAATATTATAATGATGGACATGGTTTTTGAGAGTGTGTGATGATTGTACCTTTTTAGATTCAAAATATCGGGAACAAAAATGTTGACTGGTGAACACCTAACTCTCGAAGTCCTCCTGACAGAGTCTGGAATGGCTCTTTGATGTTGTCTGCAAAATGTGTCTTATGAAGGGGGCTGTGCTTTTAGATGGTTGGCTCTCCTCTGTGTCTTTCTCACTCAAACACCCACTTGTACAGCTACACACAACCCCCAAGGGCCACCCACTTCCATTACAACTTCTGGTTTCAATTTTCAAAGAGGTCTCAACCCTCCAAAAAAAAAAAACATTCCCCTTGCACAATTTCTGAGGTACCGTACAGTACCATGTGAGATTATATGTGTACCTTTGAAGGTACATTATGTGTATTTTTATATTTTTGTACTCCCGGGAACAGTACTGTACCCTAAGCGTACCCTTTTTTCTGAAAGTGTAGATGATGACTTTGATTGACAAGGTGTTGTAATATCCAGCTGTCAGGTGTCTCTGCCTCAGGCCACACCCATTGGACAGTACTGCTCCAGGGGTCCTCGATTGGCCCTCAACTCTAAGAGACAGAGGGAAGGAGGAGAGAGAAAAGGAGGGGGGAGAGAGGGATGGAGGGGGGAGAGAGGGATGGAGGGGGAGAGAGAAGGAGGGGGTAGAGAGGGAGGGGGAGAGAGAGAGGTGGGAGAGGGAAGGAGAGAGAGAGAGGGGGAGGGGAGAGAGAGAGGGGAGAGAGAGAGGAGAGAGAGAGAGGGGAGAGAGAGGGGGGGAGAGAGAAAGGGGAGAGAGAGGGGGGAGAGAGAAAGGGAGGGGAGAGAAAGGGAGGGGAGAGGGAGGGGAGAGAGAGAGAGAAAGGGGGAGAGAGATAACTGGTGGATAGATGTCTCGCTGTACATTCCAAAAACTACCCTGCTCCCCAACGTCAGCCATACACTGTAGACACTTGACCCGCTCACCCACTTGTGTGTCTGTGAATGTGACTGTGTCTGTGACTTCATTTGTGTCTGCATGTACAGTCGTGGCAAAAAGTTTTGAGAATGACACAAATATTAATTTTCACAAAGTTTGCTGCTTCAGTGTCTTTAGATATTTTTGTCAGATGTTACTATGGAATACTGAAGTATAATTACAAAAGTGTCAAAGGCTTTTATTGACAATTACATGAAGTTGATGCAAAGAGTCAATATTTGCATTGTTGACCCTTCTTTTTCAAGACCTCTGCAATCCACCCTTGTCACGACTTCCGCCGAAGTCGGTCCCTCTCCTTGTTCAGGCGGCATTCGGCGGTCGACGTCACCGGCCTTCTAGCCATCACCGATCCACTTTTCATTTTCCATTTGTTTTGTCTTTGTTTTCTACACAACTGGTTTCAATTCCCCCCATTACATGTTCATTATTTAACCCTCTGGTTTCCCCCATGTTTGTGTGCGTGTTTGTTTTATTGTAAGTCTGTATTTGACGGCTGGTATGATTGTTGCCGGGTTTTGTTGTTACGCCCGTTTTTATTGTGTTTGTACTTGTGTTTTCTTGAATTAAATACCTTGTCCACGCATCTCAGCTCTCCTGCACCTGACTCCTTTCACCAATTACCCACAGCCTTGACAACCCTGGCATGCTGTCAATTAACTTCTGGGCCACATCCTGACTGATGGCAGCCCATTCTTGCATAATCAATGCTTGGAGTTTGTCAGGATTTGTAGGTTTTTGTTTGTCCACCTGCCTCTTGAGGATTGACCACAAGTTCTCAATGGGATTAAGGTCTGGGGAGTGTCCTGGCCATGGACCCAAAATATCGATGTTTTGTTCCCCGAGCCACTTAGTTATCACTTTTGCCTTATGTCAAGCTGCTCCATCATGTTAGAAAATACATTGTTCTTCACCAAACTGTTCCAGGATGCTTGGGAGAAGTTGCTCTTGGAGGATGTGTTGGTACCATACTTTATTCATGGCTGTGTTCTTAGGCAAAATTGTGAAAGTAAAGTAAGTAAACTCACAACAAGATAATTATTTTCCAGTTAATGGATAGCTAATGACAGAAAATAGCTTACGGTTGTGAGTGTGATGAAATAAAGCAGAGCATTCTACCGGAGAATTTAACTTTGGTGCAGGTCATGTTGTTCTTCACATTACCGTCTCTGGTAAACACACACTATATCAAATAGTGTGTATTTGTCACATGCACAGGTGTAAACGGTACAGGGAAATGGTTACTTGCATAGTGGAGTCTTTTGTTTAGATATGTAGCTAGCTAGCTAAACAACAATTAACCATAATCCCAACTCATAACGTTACTACCCTGCATAGCTAAAGCTAACCATCTAACTTAGGTTCAATGTTAGCTAGCTAGCAAGCTAACATTAGGCTATAACTAGCAATGCAAATGATTCTGAGATACAAATAATATTACTACACAGATTATACACGTAACGTTAGCTAGCGATCCAGCCAGCTAACATTAGCTAGCTAGCTTTAACTTGCAATGAAAATTACTTTCTTACAAAATTATAAAATATACAGTACCAGTCAAAATTTTGGACACACCTACTCATTCAAGGGTTTTTCTTTATTTTTACTATTTTCTACATTGTACAATAATAGTGAAGACATCAAAGCTATGAAATAACACATATGGAATCATGTAGTAACCAAAAAAGTGTTAAACAAATCAAAATATACTTGAGATTTGAGATTCTTCAAAGTAGCCACCCTTTGCCTTGATGACAGCTTTGCACACTTTTGGCAAGTAACAGACACATCTCAACATCAACTGTTCAGAGTAGACTGTTTGAATCAGGCCTTCATAGTCAAATTGCTGCAAAAAACCACTACTAAAGGACACCAATAAGAAGAAGAGACTTGGACATGGCCCAAGCAAGAGCAATGGACATTAGACCGGTGGAAATCTGTCCTTTGGTCTGATGAGTTAAAATTTGAGATTTTTGGTTCCAACTGCCGTGTCTTTGTGAGACAGAGAGTAGGGTAGGTGAACGGATGTGGTTCCCACCCTGAAACATGGAGGAGGAGTTGTGATGGTGTAGGGGTGATTTGTTATTAAGGCACATGCAAGTTCACATGTTACAGAAGGCTTTTCTGCCCAAAAAAATGCATTTTGATAAAAAAATTAATGTTCACTTTCAAATGCCTCTCCTGTGAAGCAGTGACGTGCGACATACACCTAGTTTCCTGAAACAAGTCACATTTAGGGACTGGGTCAACAATGGACTAATGAAAGAAATACCAACAAATAGTTTTCCTTTAACTTTAGGCTATTTACTAAATTACAAACATAATATTGAATTGTGGTTGACAATGCAAACAAATATCAACATTTAAAGGTTATGTATTTACAGCTTAGGTAGTTCTATATGAGCCAGCGGCTTAATCCCATTCTTTAACAAAAAAAATCTGGGTTGAGTTGGAGACGCAAATCCAACAAATAATTTGTTGACTTTTCGACAAGTTAATAGGCTATTTGTTGTATTTCAAAAGTGTTATTGAATTGTGTTTGGTGGTCAACGCAACCAACATTTGTAAGGAGATGTATCTTCTGCTTGGATAGTTCAATCTGTGCCACAGACTTAGTCTGGTTTTAATTCCAGTTTGTCTACAATTCATAATTGAAATGTTGGACTCACGTCTCCATCTCAACCAAAAATGTAAGTAAAAAAAATAGGACTAAATCAAATTAAACTTTAAATGCACTATACATAAAGTTTGATTTGATTTAGTCCTAATGTTTTAATTTAGATTTTTATTTGAGATGGAGATGTTAATTCTTATTTTGTAGACAAAATGGAATTAAAGCCAGACTAAGTTAGTGGCACCCTGTTAAATACTACTTGAGTAAAAGTCTAAAAGTATTTGGTTTTAGATATACAAAGAGGGCTGTGAAACAATTAATATTTTCTGGCAACAATTTTTTTACCTTTAATTTCAATTTTTTAAAAGCTCGTAAACTCTGATTTTTTTTTTCATATTGGCAAATGCTGTAGTTTAGATCTTATTTTACATAATCATGTTTTTTTTTCAACATGCTTTTTAATTAATGACGCCATCACTTTTGGCAGAAATGCAGAAACAGGCGATGTGGAGGTAAGAGCTAAGGTTGTGTGTTTGCTTGTGTATTTGTGTGTGGGTGTTTGTGGATGATGTGGGAAAAAAAACAAAAAAAAAACACAAGTCTCTCACCGTTGCCGCCTGCTATAGACCACCCTCTGCCCCCAGCTGTGCTCTGGACACCATATGTGAACTGATTGCCCCCCATCTATCTTCAGAGCTCGTGCTGCTAGGCGACCTAAACTGGAACATGCTTAACACCCCAGCCATCCTACAATCTAAACTTGATGCCCTCAATCTCACACAAATTATCAATGAACCTACCAGGTACCTCCCCAAAGCCTTAAACACGGGCACCCTCATAGATATCATCCTAACCAACTTCCCCTCTAAATACACCTCTGCTGTCTTCAACCAAGATCTCAGCGATCACTGCCTCATTGCCTGCATCCGTAATGGGTCAGCGGTCAAACGACCTCCTCTCATTACTGTAAAACGCTCCCTGAAACACTTCAGCGAGCAGGCCTTTCTAATCGACCTGGCAGGGGTATCCTGGAAGGATATTGACCTCATCCCGTCAGTAGAGGATGCCTGGATATTTTTTAAAAATGCCTTCCTAACCATCTTAAATAAACATGCCCCATTCAAGAAATTTAGAACCAGGAACAGATATAGCCCTTGGTTCTCCCCAGACCTGACTGCCCTTAATCAACACAAAAACGTCCTATGGCGTTCTGCATTAGCATCGAACAGCCCCCGTGATATGCAGCTGTTCAGGGAAGCTAGAAACCATTATACACAGGCAGTTAGAAAAGCCAAGGCTAGCTTTTTCAAGCAGAAATTTGCTTCTTGCAACACTAACTCAAAAAAGTTCTGGGACACTGTAAAGTCCATGGAGAATAAGAACACCTCCTCCCAGCTGCCCACTGCACTGAAGATAGGAAACACTGTCACCACTGATAAATCCACCATAATTGAAAATTTCAATAAGCATTTTTCTACTGCTGGCCATGCTTTCCACCTGGCTACTCCTACCCCTGTCAACAGCACTGCACCCCCAACAGCAACTCGCCCAAGCCTTCCCCATTTCTCCTTCTCCCAAATCCATTCAGCTGATGTTCTGAAAGAGCTGCAAAATCTGGACCCCTACAAATCAGCCGGGCTAGACAATCTGGACCCTTTCTTTCTAAAATTATCTGCCGAAATTGTTGCCACCCCTATTACTAGCCTGTTCAACCTCTCTTTCGTGTCGTCTGAGATTCCCAAAGATTGGAAAGCAGCTGCGGTCATCCCCCTCTTCAAAGGGGGGGACACTCTTGACCCAAACTGCTACAGACCTATATCTATCCTACCATGCCTTTCTAAGGTCTTCGAAAGCCAAGTCAACAAACAGATTACCGACCATTTTGAATCTCACCATACCTTCTCTGCTATGCAATCTGGTTTCAGAGCTGGTCATGGGTGCACCTCAGCCACGCTCAAGGTTCGACTCTGTCAATCACCACATCCTCATCGGCAGACTCAACAGCCTTGGTTTGTCAAATGATTGCCTCGCCTGGTTCACCAACTACTTCTCTGATAGAGTTCAGTGTGTCAAATCTGAGGGTCTGTTGTCCGGACCTCTGGCAGTCTCTATGGGGGTGCCACAGGGTTCAATTCTTGGACCGACTCTCTTCTCTGTATACATCAATGAGGTCGCTCTTGCTGCTGGTGAGTCTCTGATCCACCTCTACGCAGACGACACCATTCTGTATACTTCCGGCCCTTCTTTGGACACTGTGTTAACAACCCTCCAGGCAAGCTTCAATGCCATACAACTCTCCTTCCGTGGCCTCCAATTGCTCTTAAATACAAGTAAAACTAAATGCATGCTCTTCAACCGATCACTACCTGCACCTACCCGCCTGTCCAACATCACTACTCTGGACGGCTCTGACTTAGAATACGTGGACAACTACAAATACTTAGGTGTCTGGTTAGACTGTAAACTCTCCTTCCAGACCCATATCAAACATCTCCAATCCAAAGTTAAATCTAGAATTGGCTTCCTATTTCGCAACAAAGCATCCTTCACTCATGCTGCCAAACATACCCTTGTAAAACTGACCATCCTACCAATCCTCGACTTTGGCGATGTAATTTACAAAATAGCCTCCAATACCCTACTCAACAAACTGGATGCAGTCTATCACAGTGCAATCCGTTTTGTCACCAAAGCCCCATATACTACCCACCATTGCGACCTGTACGCTCTCGTTGGCTGGCCCTCGCTTCATACTCGTCGCCAAACCCACTGGCTCCATGTCATCTACAAGACCCTGCTAGGTAAAGTCCCCCCTTATCTCAGCTCGCTGGTCACCATAGCATCTCCCACCTGTAGCACACGCTCCAGCAGGTATATCTCTCTAGTCACCCCCAAAACCAATTCTTTCTTTGGCCGTCTCTCTTTCCAGTTCTCTGCTGCCAATGACTGGAACGAACTACAAAAATCTCTGAAACTGGAAACACTTATCTCCCTCACTAGCTTTAAGCACCAACTGTCAGAGCAGCTCACAGATTACTGCACCTGTACATAGCCCACCTATAATTTAGCCCTATCAACTACCTCTTTCCCAACTGTATTTAATTTATTTATTTATTTTGCTCCTTTGCACCCCATTATTTTTTATTTCTACTTTGCACATTCTTCCATTGCAAAACTACCATTCCAGTGTTTTACTTGCTATATTGTATTTACCTTGCCACCAAGGCCTTTTTTTTGCCTTTACCTCCCTTCTCACCTCATTTGCTCACATTGTATATAGACTTGTTTATACTTTATTATTGACTGTATGTTTGTTTTACTCCATGTGTAACTCTGTGTTGTTGTATCTGTCGAACTGCTTTGCTTTATCTTGGCCAGGTCGCAATTGTAAATGAGAACTTGTTCTCAACTTGCCTACCTGGTTAAATAAAGGTAAAATAAAATAAAATAAAAAAGGAAGTGAAGAGGCGTTCTTGAAACAATCCCGCTGGATGGTATAAGCAGAGTTCTATACCCGTCCAACCCCTCTCTCTCTCTCTCTCTTTCCCTCCCTCCTCTAGTTTCTTTCTTTTCTCCCTTTCTTGTTTGTGAAGTCTATTTTGGTCATTTTTTTTGTGTCACAGAACCCCACTTCTTTTCCTGCACACCCAGTCAGGAAGAGATTTTTATTTATTTTCTCACCTTTATTTAACCAGGTAAGCTAGTTGAGAACAAGTTCTCATTTGCAACTGCGACCTGGCCAAGATAAAGCATAGCAGTTCGACACATACAACAACACAGAGTTACACATGGAACAAAAAAAACATACAGTCAATAATACAGTAGAAAAAAAGAAAACAAAGTCTATATACAGTGAGTGCAAATTAGGTCAAATAAGGGAGTTAAGACAATAAATAGGCCATGGTGGCGAAGTAATTACAATACAGCAATAAACACTGGAATGGTAGATGTGCAAAAGATGGATGTGCAAGTAGAGATACTGTGGTGCAAAAGGAGCAAAAATAAATAAATACAGTATGGGGATGAGGTAGATAGATGGGCTGTATACAGATGGACTATGAACAGGTGCAGTGATCTGTGAGCTGCTCTGACAACTGGTTCTTAAAGCTAGTGAGGGAGATGGGAATCTCCAGCTTCAGTGATGCTGTGTGTGTGTGCGTGCGTGCGTGCGTTTCCGCAGGTGGCCCAGTCGCATCCAGAGCAGGTCTAATTGCTGAGTGTGTGAGTGTTGTCTCTGATTGGGGTTAAAGACTGCACCACTGCAGGGCTGCTGGAGTAATACTGCTGCTTAACCTTTCCTCTGGCACACACACACACCATCAACCAAATGAATGTTTTCCTTTTCCGGTACAGCATTTATCCACTGTCTCATTTGGACAGGTTCAGAAGCTGTAAGTAGGCATTCAGTAGTAATATGTCTTGTTTCTTGGTGCTCAGTCAGTGTCAAGGCTTTAGCCCCAGTTCACTGTCTCCTCTGCATCGTGGCCATGGTGACTAGACTGGGTCAGGTTAGTGTTGACTCAGCAGCATTAATACACATCAGACTCATCCAGCTGAACTTCTCACTGCCTGCCCGCCTGTCAGCACTGCATCTACACTCACCACAGGAGCAGCTGCTACTGTGGTCTCACTGCAGTGCGTGTGTGTGCTGACAGTGGTCCATGTCCGTGATAGAACCACCTCAACACATTCAGGTTGGATGATATGGAATAAGGAAAGGAAGCCTTATATTGAAGATATTTATTTTATTTTATTTTAGCTAATGTGAAATCTACTTTCCCTGGGTCTTGTGTAAGGGATGGATAATGTAAGTGTGACTTGGCTGTCTGTGAGAACTTTAGACAGAGGTTTAGTATTTTAGCTGGCTAGGGAGAGTCTCTGAGTTTCTAGATTTGAGTGGGAGGGAGATCCAGTGTGTATAGATGTCAAGTGTGAGTGAGAGTTAGGCAGTATGGCCGCCAGAGCTGTCCATTTTCTTTTACATAGGCATTGACATTCATGGATGATTATAATATGAACAGATTTCATTCATAGCTTGATTTGCAGTTGGTGGTTGGGGTGGGTGCTGTGCAGTTTTGGGGTTGAGGTAGGTGTGGTAACAGGGCTGGGGCCTTGGCCCGGGGATGTATAGTGGTGGTATGGCTGCAGCATGCACCATGACATGCGACACACACGGTATGCTAGGCAGTTCTGGTTATCCTTTAACAAGAAGACAACAGAGACTTTAACCCTGACACACACGCACACGCACGCACGCACACACACTCTCTAGTGCACTTCAGTTTAAACCCACTTAAACAGGAGTAGGCGTTCTCATTAATCCTAAGGGAAAGGCATGCCGTGCAATTTACTGTAGAGGAAGGAACTAGAGGAGAGGGGGACATTTATAGGAGGAGAAGAAGAAAGCTTGTATGTGAAAATGATATTTCGTCTAGGTTGGCCAGGCTCTCAGATTTACATTTAACATTTTAGTAATTTAGCAGATGCTCTTATCCAGAGCAATTTACATGAGCAATTAGGGTTAAGTGCCTTGCTCATACTGCAGCATTACGGGTCTTGACTGAACTACAATCATGTGTTTAAAAATCTAAACCATGCAAGTTGCTGGCTGATATTCAAACCCAGTCCCATTCATGTTTAGTAAAGAATGACTGTTACAATGTGTATGATTGCGTAATATCATGCAAGTGTGTCAGGCTTCATAATATAACTCTAATTTTTTACATTTTTATTTCACCTTTATTTAACCAGGTAAGCTAGTTGAGAACAAGTTCTCATTTACAACTGCGACCTGGCCAAGACAAAGCAAAGCAGTGCGACACAAACAACGATACAGAGTTATACATGGAATAAACAAGCGTACAGTCAATAACACAATAGAAAAAAAAGAAAGTATATATACAGTGTGTGCAAATGGCGTGAGGAGGTAAGGCAATAAATAGGCCATAGTAGCGAAGTAATTACAGTTTAGCAAATTAACACTGGAGTGATAGATGAGCAGATGGTGATGTGCAGGTTGAAATACTGGTGTGCAAAAAAAGGAGAAAAGTAAATAAAACAGTATTGGATGAGGTAGGTAGATTGGGTCAGCTATTTACAGATGGGCTATGTACTGCTGCAGCGATCGGTTAGCTGCTCTGATAGCTGAAGTTTAAAGTTAGTGAGGGAAATATAAGTCTCCAGCGCAGCGATTTTTGCAATTCGTTCCAGTCATTGGCAGCAGATAATTGGAACGAAAGGCAGCCAAAGGAGGTGTTGGCTTTGGGGATGACCAGTGAGATATACCTGCTGGAGCGCGTGCTACGGGTGGGTGTTGTTATCATGACCATGAGCTGAGATAAGGCAGAGCTTTACCTAGCATAGACTTATAGATGACCTGGAGCCAGTGGGTCTGGCGACGAATATGTAGCGAGGTGCCAGCCGACTAGAGCATACAGGTTGCAGTGGTGGGTGGTATATGGGGCTTTGGTGACAAAACAGATGGCACTGTGATAAACTGCATCCAGTTTGCTGAGTAGAGTTTGGAAGCTATTTTGTAAATGACATCGCCGAAGTCAAGGATCGGTAGGATAGTCAGTTTTACGAGGTTATGTTTGGCGGCGTGAGTGAAGGATGCTTTGTTGCAAAAAAGGAAGCTGTTTCTAGATGTCATTTTGGATGGGAGATGTTTAATATGAATCTGGAAGGAGAGTTTATAGTCTAGCCAGACACCTAGGTATTTGTAGTTGTCCACATATTCTAAGTCAGAACCGTCCAGAGTTGTGATGCTAGTCGGGCGGGCGGGTGCGGGCAGTGAACGGTTGAACAGCATGCATTTGGTTTTACTAGCGTTGAACCTTTCTAGCGCAGGCGTTCCGCTAGCGGAATCCCTCGGCAATATTCAGCTGAAAAGGCAGCGAGCGAAATTCAAAAATATTTTTTAGAAATATGTAACTTTCACACATTAACAAGTCAAATTCAGCAAATGAAAGATAAATGTCTTGTTAATTAATCTTCCCATCGTGTCCGATTTCAAAAATGCTTTACAGCAAAAGCACAACATATGATTATGTGAGGTCATAGCCAAGTAAAAAAAAAAAACATTTTTCCAGCCACAGATAGGAGTCAAAAAAAGCAGAAATATAGATAAAATTCATCATTAACCTTTGATGATCTTCATCAGATGACACTCATAGGACATCATGTTTCACAATACATGTATGTTTTGTTCGATAATGTCCATATTTATATCCAAAAATCTCAGTTTACATTGGCGCATTACGTGCAGTAATGTTTTGATTCCAAAACATCCAGTGATTTTGCAGAAATACTCATAATAAACATTGATAAAAGATACAACTGTTATTCACAGAATTAAAAATAGACTTCTCCTTAATGCAACCGCTGTGTCAGATTTCAAAAAATTTTTACGGAAAAAGCATTATCTAAGAACGGCGCTCAGAGCCCAATCCAGCTGGAGAAATATCCGCCATTTTGGAGTCAAAAGAAGTTAGAATTAACACTATAAATATTCACTTACCTTTGTTCAGTTCGACAATAAATGACTGATTTGTTCCATAAAGTTCCATAAAGTCCATCATTTATGTCCAAATAGCCACTTGTTGTTAGCGTGTTCAGCCCAGTAATCCATCTTCATGAGGCGCGAGCACTTCGTCCAGACAAAAACTCGAAAAGTTCCGTTACAGGTCGTAGAAACAAGTCAAACGATGTATGGAATCAATCTTTAGGATGTTTTTAACATATAATATCAATATTGTTCCAACCGGAGAATTCCTATGTCTGAAGAAAAGCACTGGAAGGAGGGGTAACTCTGTCGGGAGCGCGCGGCACGAGCCTGAGACACTCTGCCAGACCACTGACTCGAACAGGTCTCATGAGCCCCTCCTTTATAGTAGAATCCTCAAACCAGTTTCTAAAGACGGTTGACATCTAGTGGAAGCCGTAGGAAGTGCAACTTGACTCCATAGACACTGTGTATTCGGTAGGCCAAGCTTTGAAAAACTACAAACCTCAGATATCCCACTTCCTGGTTGGATTTTTCTCAGGTTTTCGCCTGCCATATGAGTTATGTTATACTCACAGACATCATTCAAACAGTTTTAGAAACGTCAGAGTGTTTTCTATCCAATACTAATAATAATATGCATATATTAGCATCTAGGACAGAGTAGGAGGCAGTTCACTCTGGGCACGCTATTTATCCAAATGTGAAATTGCTGCCCCCTATCCCAAAAAGGTTAAGAGCAGTTGGAGGTCACGGAAGGAGTGTTGTATGGCATTGAAGCTTGTTCGGAGGTTAGTTAACACAGTGTCCAAATAAGGGCCAGATGTATACAGAATGGTGTCGTCTGTGTTGAGGTGAATCAGGGAATCACCCACAGCAAGAGCGACATCCTTGCTATATACAGAGAAAAGAGTCGGCCTGAGAATTGAACCCTGTGGTACCCCCATAGAGACTGCCAGAGGTCCGGACAACAGGCCCTCCGATTTGACACACTGAACTCTGTCTGAGAAGTAGTTGGTGAACCAGGCGAGGCAGTCGTTTGAGAACCCAAGGCTGTTGAGTCTGCCGAAAAGAATATGGTGATTGACAGAGTCGAAAGCCTTGGCCAGTTCGATGAATACAACTGCACAGTACTGTCTTTTATCAATGGCGGTTATGATATCGTTTAGTACCTTGAGCGTGGCTGAGGTGCATCCGTGACCAGCTTGTAAACCAGATTGCACAGCGGAGAAGGTATGGTGGGATTCGAAATGGTCAGTGATCTGTTTATTACCTTGGCTTTAGAAAGGCATGGCAGGATGGATATAGGTCTATAACAGTTTGGATCTAGAGTGTCACCCACTTTGAAGAGGGGGATGACTGTGGCAGCTTTCCAATCTTTAGGGATCTCAGACAAAATGAAAGAGAGGTTGAACAGACTGGTAATAGGGGTTGCAACAATGGCAGCAGATAATTTTAGAAAGAGATTGTCTAGCCCAGCTGATTTGTACGGGTCCAGGTTTTGCAGCTCTTTCAGAACATCTGCTATCTCGATTTGGGTGAAGGACAGGCTGGGGAGGCATGGGCAAGTACAGTGAGGCAGAAAAGTATTTAGTCAGCCACCAATTGTGCAAGTTCTCCCACTTAAAAAGACGAGAGAGGCCTGTAATTTTCATCATAGGTACACTTCAACTATGACAGACAAAATGAGAAAAAAAATCCAGAAAATCACATTGTAGGATTCTTAATGAATTTATTTGCAAATTATGGTGGAAAATAAGGGGCATGCTTATTTAAGATGGTGAGGAAATGTATTTTAAAGAACGACCAGGCATCCTCTACTGACGGGATGAGGTCAATATCCTTCCAGGATACCCGGGCCAGGTCGATTAGAAAGGCCTGCTCGCAGAAGTGTTTTAGGGAGAGTTTGACAGTGATGATTGGTGGTCGTTTGACCGCGGACCTATAGCGGATACAGGCAATGAGGCAGTGATTGCTGAGATCCTGATTGAATACAGCAGAGGCGTATTTGGAGGGCAAGTTGGTCAGGATAATATCTATGAGGGTGTCCATGTTTACGGATTTGCGGTTGTACCTGGTAGGTTCCTTGATCATTTGTGTGAGATTGAGGCCATCTAGCTTAGATTGTAGGACTGCCGGGGTGTCAAGCATATCCCAGTCACCTAACAGAACAAACTCTGAAGATAGATGGGGGGCAATCAATTCACATATGTTGTCCAGGGCACAGCTGGGAGCTGACGGGGGTCTATAACAGGCGGCAAAAGTGAGAGACTTATTTCTGGAGAGATTAGAAGCTCGAACTGTTTGGGCATAGACCTGGATAGTATGACATAACTTTGCAGGCTATCTCTGGTGTAGATTGCAACTCCTCCCCTTTGACAGTTCTATCTTGACAGAAAATGCAGTTGGGTATGGACATTTTTGGTGGCCTTCCTAAGCCAGGATTTAGTCACGGGAAGGACATCAGGGTTTGCGGAGTGTGTTAAAGCAGTGAGGAAAACAAACTTAGGGTGGAGGTTTCTGATGTTAACATGCATGAAACCAAGGCCTTTTCGGTTACAGAAGTCAACAATTGAGAGTGCCTGGGGACACGCAGGGCCTGGGTTAACCTACACATTACCCGAGGAACAGAGGAGAAGTAGGATGAGGGTACGGCTAAAGGCGATCAAAACTGGTCATCTAGTGCATTGGGGACAGAGAATAAAAGGAGCAGATTTCTGAGCGTGGTAGAATAGATTCAGGGCATAATGTACAGACAGGGATATGGTGGGGTGTGGGTACAGTGGAGGTAAACCCAGGCACCGAGTGATGATAAGAGAGGTTGCATCTCTGGACGGGCTAGTTATGCTGGGTGAGGTCACCGCATGTGTGGGAGGTCGGACAAAGGAGATATCTGAGGCATGTTGAGTGGGACTAGGGCCTCAGCAGTAAACTAAATCAATGATAACTATCCTAAACAACGGTGTACAAGGCATATTGACATTTTGAGAGAGACATAAAGCGAGGCATAAAGCAATCACAGGTGTTGATTGTGAGAGCTAGCTAAGACAACAAAGGGTAGGACAACAACAGCTAATCAGCTAAGACAACAACAACAGGTAAAATGCCGATGAATGGGGAGAGAGGGTCGGTTAACTACACACAGGGCCTGAGTTCGAGGCTGGGGCCAACAGATAAACAAAAAATAAACAAAATGGAGTACCGTGATTAATGAACAGTCCAGCTGTCACGCCCTGACCTTAGAGAACCTTTTTATTTATCTATTTGGTTAGGTCAGGGTGTGATTAGGGTGGGCATTCTAGTTTTTCGTTTTCTATGTTGGCCTGGTATGGTTCCCAATCAGAAGCAGCTGTCTATCGTTGTCTCTGATTGGGGATCATATTTAGGCAGCCTTTTCCCACCTGTTGTTTGTGGGATCTTGTTTGTGTGTAGCTGCCTGTGAGCAGCCCAGAACGTCAGGTTTCATTTTTCTTCTGTTTTGTTTGGTGAGTTTCATATTTATTAAACGTGTAATTCTACGCACGCTGCGCCTTGGTCCAATCATTCAGACGAGCATGACACCAGCAGGCATCCGCTATGAAGCCAAGTGCTCATAGGGTCCAGTGAACAGCAATAGATGGAACAGGGAAGCATCGGGGTAGTCCTTACTACGCTAGCACGCCGGAGACACGGCGTTAAAAGTTAACGTGTCAGTTAGCGAGTGTGTCAGGCTTCGTAATATAACTCTGACAGTGTGATCCTGTGAGTGTGTCTGGCTTCGTAATATAACTCTGACAGTGTGATCATGCTAGTGTTTCAGGCTTCGTAATATAACTCTGACAGTGTGATCCTGTGAGTGTGTCTGGCTTCGTAATATAACTCTGACAGTGTGATCATGCTAGTGTTTCAGGCTTCGTAATATAACTCTGACAGTGTGATCATGCGAGTGTGTCTGGCTTCGTAATATAACTCTGACAGTGTGATCATGCAAGTGTGTCAGGCTTCGTAATATAACTCTGACAGTGTGATCATGCTAGTGTGTCAGGCTTCGTAATATAACTCTGACAGTGTGATCATGCGAGTGTGTCAGGCTTCGTAATATAACTCTGACAGTGTGATCCTGTGAGTGTCAGGCTTCGTAATATAACTCTGACAGTGTGATCATGCGAGTGTGTCAGGCTTCGTAATATAACTCTGACAGTGTGATCCTGTGAGTGTGTCTGGCTTCGTAATATAACTCTGACAGTGTGATCATGCTAGTGTGTCAGGCTTCGTAATATAACTCTGACAGTGTGATCATGCTAGTGTGTCAGGCTTCGTAATATAACTCTGACAGTGTTATCATGCTAGTGTGTCAGGCTTCGTAATATAACTCTGACAGTGTGATCATGTGAGTGTGTCTGTCATCTAGTCTCGCTTGTTTATTTGTCATTAGACACACTCTTCACTTAAGGTCACTGAAGACTATCTCACCCCTTCTCTACCCTCATCCTCTCTGTACCTCCTGTAGGGGACAAGGATGGCAGTAAGGTGACAACGGTGATGGCCACCCCAGGCCAAGGGCCCGACAGGCCCCAAGAGGTCAGCTATACAGACACCAAGGTGATTGGGAACGGCTCCTTCGGAGTGGTCTACCAGGCCAAGCTGTGTGACTCTGGAGAGCTGCTGGCCATCAAGAAGGTTCTGCAGGACAAGAGGTTTAAGGTGAGAGAGACTGCAGGGTGCTCCCAGACACACACACACATTTCTCTGATCTCATGAAACGATGACATCATTCTTGTCTTTTCAAAGATAACATCCTTCATTCATCTTTCTGTTGAAGTCTTTTTCTTCCATCCTTTCTTTGTAACGGATGACTTTCATTCAGAGTGGGTTCTACTATAAAGGATGACTCCTTCCATTCACACTACTGTTCTCTGGTCTTTTGTGAATGGATTACAGGCTCCACACTCTGTTAGTAGAACTAAGAGAGAGACAAACACACACACTATACAGGTGTCCCTCAGTTCCCTGCCACTCTCTAGTCTAGTTCCACTACTACAGAAACAAACTCCTATATCTACATCTGCTCAGTAGTAGCAGTGAATGCACAGATGGCTGTGCAATGTAGCATTGTGTTTTGCGTGTGTGTGCGTGTCAAGGTCCAGATTGTCGCCATGTTAACCCAATTTCTCCTAGGACTGACGATACCATCACTATCTCAATGTGGGGCTGTGAATAGGACTGACTGTTGTGTTGCTGTTGTCTTTGTTAGGTCACTAGCTTTGCCCTCAGAAGTCTTGGACTTATTATCCTAATTGTTAGCTTTGGAGCAGCAGATGTACTGAAGCATTTGGTTTGACTACTTTGTGATACAGAGTGCAGTGATGTGTGCTGAAACTATTGCCCATAATAAAGCGTAATGCACTTTGTAAAACTGTGTTCAGTGGCTTCAATACAGTGGTAACTGCATTCATATAGACCAGGGGTGTCAAATTCACTCCATGGAGTGCCTAGTGTCTTTTAGGTTTTTGTGTTTTCCTTTCATATAAGACCTAGACAACCAGGTGAGGAGAGGTGCAAAAATCGGCAGACACTCGGTCCTCAGTGGAATGAGTTTGACACATGATATAGATAATATCACCATAGTCTAAGACCGGAAGGAATGTTGACTGAATTATTTGTTTTCTGCTATTTAACAAAAAGCATGACCAGTCCTATAAAATAAGCCCATTTTAATTCTTAAAGTTAGACTCAGCTAAATGTCGTTGCCACAAGCAGCAGCACAGATATTGAGATGAGTGAGATGCAAGGCTTCACTCTCACAGTCTCACACAGTCTCACACATTCTCACACAGTCTCAGTCTCACAGTCTCACACAGTCACTGTATCGCCTGTCGTCGGACGGAGTGGACCAAAGCGCAGCTTGAAAAGTGTTCATGATTTATTTTATTATCAAAAAAACACTTGAACAAAGCAACAAAACGAAAGCTAACAGTTCTGTCAGGTAACAGAGACTAAACAGAAAATAATTACCCACAAACACAGGTGGGAAAAAGGCTGCCTAAGTATGATTCCCAATCAGAGACAACGATAGACAGCTGCCTCTGATTGGGAACCACACTCGGCCAAAACAAAGAAATAGACAACAAAGAATGCCCACCCCAAATCACATCCTGACCTCACCAAATAGAGAGATAAAACGGCTCTCTAAGGTCAGGGCGTGACAGTCACACCCAGTATGTGCACGGGTTCACTTCACACTGTTCACAGTGAGGTAGCCAGGGAAGTTTCAACGTGGAAATGATTTTCTGCATCTCCGTCATCGATGAGTCTTACCTTTTTTAAGTTCTTGACTAATTCATTCAAATGCTTTTTGAAGGAAAAGACTATCATCAATCCAGATGCCTATAAGCAGGAGCACGATCAATGAGCCATCCAATGTACGCATGCATAAATCATCAGATCATTTCTTACGTGATTTGGAAAATAACATATACTTCATTTTACCTGCATTAAGTACCAATTTCAGTTCTGCAAGGCAATAGCATACACAAGTGTCATCTGCATACAGGTGAAATATATCTTTTTTAAAGATAAACCAATATTCTTAATGTGAACAGAACCAAGAATCGATCCTTATGGGACACCCTTTGTTATGTCCAGAAAACTGGATTCAACACCATCAGTAAATACACACTGCCTTCTGACCGTTTAATCATTTTCAAATCAGTTACTTGCAGATGGGTTCTTAGGCTGCGTTTAGACAGGCAGCCTAATTCTGATCTTTTTCAACTAATTGGTCTTTTGACCAATCACATTAGATCTTTTTCAGAATTGGGCAGCCTGTATAAAATCAGCCCGAGTCAGATGTAGAGGTTTGGGTGTTCTGTTTTTCCTTTATAGCAGCCAACCCCCCTCTTTTCTCTTTCTCCCTCACTCCCTATGTGTGGACTGTTATGAAGAATGAACTCAATGAGTATTGAGCGCTAAGTCTCCTCACATGACTGCTGCACACACACGCAAACACATGCGAACAGTTCATACACACCAACATCTTTGTCTCCTCCTCTGTTTCTCTCTCTTTCTGCAGTGTGCCTCACTGGGAGCTTTGTGACCAGTCGGCACATGTGCACACACACACACACACACACACACACACACGTGAGCAGGCTCTGTACCATAATGCAGCTGCCTAAAGTAACTGTGTGTGTTCTAGTGTCAGGCGCTGGGTGGGCTCAGGCTTCTCCCAGTGTATCTTGGGATATGTCCCTCTGGACTTTTTTGAGGGATCATATTTCAGCCCAGTGGAAGAATTACAGTGTAATACCCATAGTGTGTAAGTATAGAGTGTGTGTGCTTGTACTCTGCATACTCAGGGCTATAAATGAAAAATAATATTGCTCCCAGCTTTAAAACGTTAGGAGCACAACATAACATTTACTAACACCATAAAATAAGATATATAGCCTATATGAATTCTAGCTACTTCTGAAGCACATGTTGTGCCCTAGAAACTAATATTTAACACGGTAAATGAATTAGTTTAATATAAAAACTAAAATGTTGAAACAAATACCTGTCATTGAAATTAAAAAGATTTGTCTCTTTTAAGAGCAAGTTTGTGATGAGGACATGCAAGATATCTGTCATTCATCCATTGCTATGACCAGTGATCTCCTGAAGAAGCTATCCCCTTTCCTTTCTTTCTGTGCCCCCACATGTTAGGATATACTGGTTAAGTCACCAGGTTGTTAGCTAGCTAGCTAATGAGGTAACAAATATGACTGAACAAAGTGTAAAACAAATGTGGCCCGTGAATGGCCTATGACATGGTTTATGAATGTAAAAAAGTAACTCAAATAAACTTACTCTGAATCCATTTTTCCTCCTGTCCTGAATGAAGACATTCTATTTTGCGATCTCACAAAATAAATGTGAAATCTTTGAGGAGAAGTTCAATCAGTGAATCAGGTCATCTCCATGGTAACCAGAGACTTTCTGCCATACATGCCTTCAAACTACCGTAAAACCCCTTAAGGTGCTTTGAGGGGCTCTCTGCAGCACCCTTAAACCATTTCCTCAGATAAGAAGAAATGGTTCCTTAAGGTAAATCATTAAGGGAAACACTTAAGATGTTTTATGTGACCAGGCCTGATCTTTTGAACTGTTTGGGTTAGATACAAGCATGGACAACACTCCAAATGGTTCCTCTTTTAAATTAACATTCCAACAGTTTTCCCTCCAATCAGTGAATGGGAAATAGATCAAGATGTGTATGTGATTTTAGAGTGTGGGTCAGAACATTCACCTGGTGAAACTTTTGTCTTTGTTGACCCTCCTTTGGCAGCAATAACCTCAACCAAATATGTTCTGTCGTTGCGGATCAGACCTGCACAACGGTCTGAAGTAATTTTGGGCCATTCCTCTTTACAAAATTGTTTCAGTTTAGCAATATTCTTGGGATGTCTGGTGTGAACTACTCTTTTGAGGTCATACCACAGCGTCTCAATCGGGTTGAGGTCAGGACTGACTGGGCCACTCCAGAAGGCGTATTTTCGTCTGCTGAAGCCATTCTGTTGTTGATTTACTTCTGTGTTTTTGGTCGTTGTCCTGTTGCATCACACAACTTCTGTTGAGCTTCAATTGGCGGACAGATGGCCTAACATTCTCCAGCAAAATGTCTTGATAAACTTGGGAATTAATTTTACCTTCGATGATAGCAAGTTGTCCAGACCCTGAGGCAGCAAAACAGCCCCAAACCATGATGCTCCCTCCACCATACTTTACAGTTGGAATGAGGTTTTGATGTTGTTGTGCTGTGCCTTTTTTTGTCCACACAGTGTTATGTGTTCCTTCCAAACAACTCAATTGTAGTTTCATCTGTCCACAGAATATTTTGCCAGCTGCACTTTTGAAAACTTCAGATGTTCAGCAATGTTTTTTTTGGACAGCAGTGGCCTTTTCCGTGGAGTCCTCCCATGAACACCATTCTTGTTTAGTGTTTTACGTATCGTAGACTCATCAACAGAGATGTTAGCATGTTCCAGAGATTTATGTCAGTCTTTATGTCAGTCTTTAGCTGACACTAGGATTCTTCTTAACCTCATTGAACATTCTACGCTGTGCTCTTGCAGTCATCTTTGCAGGACGGCCACTACTAAGGAGAGTAGCTACAGTGCTGAACGTCATCCTTTTATAGACTATTTGTCTTTCCGTGGACTGATGAACAGCAAGGCTTTTAGAGATACTTTTGTAACCCTTTCCAGCTTTATGCAAGTCAACCATTCTTAATCTTACGTCTTCTGAGATCTCTTTTGTTCGAGGCATGGTTCACATCAGGCAATGTTTCTTGTGAATTGCAAACAAAATTGTTGTGAACGTTTTTTATAGGGCAAAGCAGCTCTAACCAATATCTCCAATCTTGTCTCATTGATTGGACTCCAGCTTAGCTGACTCCTGACTCCAATTAGCTTTTGGAGAAGTCATTAGCCTAGGGGTTCACATACTTTTTCCAGCCTACGCTGTTAATTTTTAAATTATGTATTAAATATAGACAAGAAAAATACAATAATTTTTGTGTTATTAGTTTAAGCACACTATGTTTGTCTATTGTTGTGACTGAGATCATCAGATCAAGTTTGATGACCAAGTGTTTGTAAATTTCCCGGTAATGCCAAAGCGTTCACGTCCGTTTTCTTGCCACTGTATATACAGTACCAGTCAAAGGTTTGGACACACCTACTCATTCCCGAGTGGCGCTAGAGGCGTCACTACAGACCCGGGTTTGATTCCAGGCTGTATCACACCCGGCCGTGATTGGGAGTCCCATAGGACTGCGCACAATTGGCCCAGCATCGCCTGGGTTAGGGTTTGGCCGGGGTAGGCCGTCTTTGTAAATAAGAATTTGTTCTTAACTGACTTGCCTTGTTAAATAAAGGTTACATAAAAAAAGAAAGAATTTCTAGGATTTTTCTTAATTTCTTCCTGTTTTCTACATTGTAGAATAATAGTGAAGACATCAAAACTATGAAATAACACGTGGAATCATGTAGTAACCAAAAAAGTGTTGACCAATCAAAGTTCACTATAGTTTCCAGCCCCTACTGGATTAGTTGTTGATACCTAGCACTACCTAGCCTGCTTACTAGCATCAGCATGAGGGTGACGAAAGCGTGTCTGAATTTATGCGTTTAAAGGATCTCAGCCGCTGAACTCCAGGTCACACAGCAAAATATTTCGGCGCATAAGCCAAATTGGTCACACTTTAGAGCCCTGTGCATTGTAGCTTTTTCTTGGTCTGACAGCTCAGAGCGTCTGATCTTTTCCTTGTGGAGTGTGCTCTGCTCCACCATCCTGATAGGGCCGTTGTCTGTATGACACCATCCATGGTGATGGTGTCATGATGTCACTGTGGTTTACCAGTCTTTCATTTTCAATTTCTATTTAAGGGCTTTACTGGCATGGGAAACATACAGTGCCTTGCGAAAGTATTCGGCCCCCTTGAACTTTGCGACCTTTTGCCACATTTCAGGCTTCAAACATAAAGATATAAAACTGTATTTTTTGTGAAGAATCATCAACAAGTGGGACACAATCATGAAGTGGAACGACATTTATTGGATATTTCAAACTTTTTTAACAAATCAAAAACTGAAAAATTGGGCGTGCAAAATTATTCAGCCCCTTTACTTTCAGTGCAGCAAACTCTCTCCAGAAGTTCAGTGAGGATCTCTGAATGATCCAATGTTGACCTAAATGACTAATGATGATAAATACAATCCACCTGTGTGTAATCAAGTCTCCGTATAAATGCACCTGCACTGTGATAGTCTCAGAGGTCCGTTAAAAGCGCAGAGAGCATCATGAAGAACAAGGAACACACCAGGCAGGTCCGAGATACTGTTGAGAAGAAGTTTTAAAGCCGGATTTGGATACAAAAAGATTTCCAAAGCTTTAAACATCCCAAGGAGCACTGTGCAAGCGATAATATTGAAATGGAAGGAGTATCAGACCACTGCAAATCTACCAAGACCTGGCCGTCCCTCTAAACTTTCAGCTCATACAAGGATAAGACTGATCAGAGATGCAGCCAAGAGGCCCATGATCACTCTGGATGAACTGCAGAGATCTACAGCTGAGGTGGGAGACTCTGTCCATAGGACAACAATCAGTCGTATATTACACAAATCTGGCCTTTATGGAAGAGTGGCAAGAAGAAAGCCATTTCTTAAAGATATCCATAAAAAGTGTTGTTTAAAGTTTGCCACAAGCCACCTGGGAGACACACCAAACATGTGGAAGAAGGTGCTCTGGTCAGATGAAACCAAAATTGAACTTTTTGGCAACAATGCAAAACGTTATGTTTGGCGTAAAAGCAACACAGCTGAACACACCATCCCCACTGTCAAACATGGTGGTGGCAGCATCATGGTTTGGGCCTGCTTTTCTTCAGCAGGGACAGGGAAGATGGTTAAAATTGATGGGATGATGGATGGAGCCAAATACAGGACCATTCTGGAAGAAAACCTGATGGAGTCTGCAAAAGACCTGAGACTGGGATGGAGATTTGTCTTCCAACAAGACAATGATCCAAAACATAAAGCAAAATCTACAATGGAATGGTTCAAAAATAAACATATCCAGGTGTTAGAATGGCCAAGTCAAAGTCCAGACCTGAATCCAATCGAGAATCTGTGGAAAGAACTGACAACTGCTGTTCACAAATGATCTCCATCCAACCTCACTGAGCTCGAGCTGTTTTGCAAGGAGGAATGGGAAAAAATGTCAGTCTCTCAATGTGCAAAACTGATAGAGACATACCCCAAGCGAATTACAGCTGTAATCGCAGCAAAAGGTGGCGCTACAAAGTATTAACTTAAGGGGGCTGAATAATTTTGCACGCCCAATTTTTCAGTTTTTGATTTGTTAAAAAAGTTTGAAATATCCAATAAATGTCGTTCCACTTCATGATTGTGTCCCACTTGTTGTTGATTCTTCACCAAAAAATACAGTTTTATATCTTTATGTTTGAAGCCTGAAATGTGGCAAAAGGTCGCAAAGTTCAAGGGGGCCGAATACTTTCGCAAGGCACTGTATGTGTACATTGCCAAAGCAAGTGAAGTAGATAATAAGCCAAAGTCTCTCTCTCTCTCAATTCAATTCAATTCAATTCAAGGGGCTTTATTGGCATGGGAAACATGTGTTAACATT